>NC_134884.1:16921668-16959168 GCF_041734735.1 Babylonia areolata
ATACTTTTTCAGTGATAGAGAAACGGAATTCACTGAAAATTTTCACACAGTAACCTAAGGGTATTATCAAGTCTGCAAAATATCTAAACGTTCGCACGCAAATTAAGCGAGTATTGTCAAATTCAAACAGCATGTCAAAAAATCCATTATCAGAGCTGTTCAATATGACCTTCATCATGTTCATGGCAGCTGCCAGGTGTTGGCATCTGTCAAAAAGTGTCAGTCTAAAAATAGCCTGTCTGGGTGTCAAATCTATTGATTTTTTTTATTTTATTGTCGTCTGTATCCAAAATCAGTTCTGTCCAAAGTTTCAGTTTGGAAGGATCAACCATGCCTTTGAGTGAAAGTGATAAGGTTACCATTGAAAACTGTTTTAAGGAGAAAGGCCGGGGTGGAGGAAGGATCGTAAAGGAATTTCCAGGCAAGGGGTGGAGTCATGTCACTGTTAATAGACCTATCGCTAAAATACGCACTACAGTGTCAGTAGCACGTAAAATTGGTAGTGGAAGACTCAAGTAGCATGTTCGGAGGAGAACAAGGACCGTGTTGATTCAATCCCAGAAGGAGAACCCAGAGACCCACAAATTTCTTAGAGAAGTTGCAAGCAATTTACAAGTGAACAAGTCTTCTGTCCAAAGAATGGCGAAAGAACTGGAGCTGAAGCCCTTCAAGAGGATACGGGTATCAAGGAGGGACCAAAATGTTACAGGGAAAAGAAAAACTCGCACACACAAGCAGGGTAACCCAGGTCCACCACCAAGTCCTGACTATAACCCAATGGATTATGCCACATGGGACTCTCTGAAGGAGAAAGGTTACCGGGGAGTTAGAGACTAACTGACCTAGCAGGCGTTAAAGGACAGGATAATTGTCATGGGAGGAGATATCAGTGGAAGAAATACGTAAAAGCATTTTTGCTTGGAAGAAACGGCTTCGTTTAGTCGTGAGGAAGATAGAGGCCACATTGAACATAAACTGAAATAAGTGAGTTTTCCTCTGGTATTGGATTTTTTTTTTTACATGCTGTTTCAAATTTGACAATACTCGCATAATTTGCGTGCGAACCTTTAGATATTTTGCAGACTGGTTGATGATACCCTAAGGTTACTGTGTGAAATTTTTCAATGAATTCGATTTCTCTATCACTGAGAACATACTTGTCAAAAAGTGGTTCACTTTTTGGGGGACACCCGATATATACGTGGGTTTCGCCATGGGTGGTCTTTTTCCGTGACCATCACAAGCCACACAAGAAGCAGGTGCACAGTAGTCTGGAGTTTGTTTATTTCTCTTGAGTGCGTGGGTTTCAACTGTCATATTCATTTGCAAACATGATAAGTGCGACGTGCGACAGTTTCGATTTCAAGGATGTTAGTTAAATTTGATATCACCATGAATCTGTGAACGCGTGTAAATGTTTTATGTTGTACGTGCAGCTGCAGCTGGAAGACGGTTTTCTCTGTTTTATAGACAGTTAAGTTCTGTCTTGTCGCGTATCTGCGTATCTTTTTTTCCCCCACCCCACATTTATTTCCATGCTGGTAGTGGGCGTTTCCGTGTACGGCGGTCATTTTGTGATTCGCATCCCGCTATCGTGATGATACGGGTTGGGGTTTCAGTTTCAGTTTCAGTTTCAATAAGGTGTGGGAGTGTGCGGACTGATCCATATATGCTACGCCACATCTGCTCTTTAAAAAAAAGAAAAGAAAGGCATCGGATGCCTGAACCTTGCACAAACCCACAGCGTTGATCAGGTCTTCAACCTCCCTCTGTCTCTATGTCTCTGTCTGTCTGTCTATCTGTCTGTCTGTCTCTCTGTCTGTCTGTCTGTCTCTATGTCTGTCTGTCTGTCTGTCTCTCTCTCTCTTTCTCTCCGAACACCAAATGATTTTGAATATTGCGAAAGAAATAGGTACCCCATATTTATATAAATTCATGTGTAAGATGAATTAGTTATTGGCTAAAGTTAACGAGAATGCACGAGTCTAGATCACCTCACAAATTATATCGAACCTTGCTCGATTTAGATGCCCGTGATAAGAGAAACTGGGTTTCAGACATCCGCTGTAGATTGTATATGTTTGGTGTAGAGGGTATTGACGAATTTCTTAGAGTATTTAAAAAAAGGGTAGTGGTATGCAGATGACAGGAATGAGATTTTCATGTTAACAATAGCGAGAGATCTAATGTTTACACAACATTTTACACTGTACCGGCTGTCAAAACGTATTTACATTGAAACGTATATCGACACTTACAATATTCAATGGCAAGATTCAGGCTTAGTATTTCTGATATTGCAGCACACTACTGCCGATACAGAACAAATAATATAACTGATCTGACGTGCAAACTTTGCAGCGAGGGAGAAGTAAATGAAATACATTTCGTATTGAGTTGCCCTGTCCTGCATGACTTCAGAACCAAGTAGATACCACCTGAATTCTATAAATTTCCCAGTCAGCTTAGATTAGCGTTACTCATGGCTTCTCGGCACGAACAGACCATTTGCAATTTGTCTCTTTATCTGTTTAAAGCATTCAGACTGTGATCAACTCTGATGTCTTAGAATTCTGAACTATGTTTTTTGTTGACATGATCGCATATTGTTGTTGTTTTTTGTTTTTTTGGTTATATGTTAATGTGTTTGCACCCCTTCATGAGGGGCAATGGCCTATACTTGATTTGATTTTCTCTCTTCTGTCTGTCTGTCTGCCTCTCTCTCTCTCTCTAGATCATTTGTAGTATTAGACACTTAAAGTCAGGAAGAAGTGCAGGCCCAGACAAAATTATTGGAGAAATGCTGAAGCATGCAAATTCCCTTATAATCGACTTCCTTATTCAGTTATTTAACCAGATGTTTGAAAATGGTACATTTCTTGTAGAATGGGCAAAATCAATAATTATTCCTATACATAAAAATGGTGATGTTAACAACCCCGATAACTATCGTGGAGCATCGCTCACAAGTGTTCTAAGCAAAGTTTACACCCACATCTTAAATAGGAGACTAACTAAATGGGCTGAAAAAGAAAAACAATTGATGAGCAAGCAGGTACTATTGATCACATATTTACATTGTGTTCAATGGTGCAAAAATTTCTGCTTTATAACACAAAACTGTATTTCGCTTTTGTTGATTTCATGAAGGCTTTCGATTCTGTGAATCGTAATACCCTATGGAATGTACTGCGTAAAAGTGGTGCGAATGGAAAACTGTATACGGCGCTCAGAGGTGTTTACAACTCAGTACTTGCATGTGTGCGTGTAAAAGGTGTATACTCAAATTACTTTGATGGTGTTAAACAAGTATGTCTTTTAATCCCGCAAATGTTTTCTTATATATATATGATATAGCTGTAGGACTTTCCAAAAGAGGTCGGCATGGTATCCAGCTAATACCAGGAACTATTGAGATATTTCTGTTGCTTTTTGCTGGCGATGTCATTCTTTTGTCAGGGACAGTTAAAGGTTTGCAAAACCAGTTAAATGCCTTAAAAGAAGAAGCCGATCGATTAGGTTTGACTGTGAATCTGGATAAAACGAATATTATGGTTTTTGGAATGGGTGGTCATCTATCAACGCATGAAAAATTGTTATACGGACATACAGAAGTTAGGGTTGTTAATTCATATAAGTATTTGGGGATGATTTTTACAACAAAATTAAGTTTGAATAATGCATGGGAAGAATTTTGCAGAAAAGGTAAAAAAGGCGTCATCGAAATTTTGAAAACAGTTAGAAAACTGAACTCCATTGATTGTTGTCTATTTTGGAAAATGTTCGACGTGCAAACAGAACCTTTACTTACATATGCAATGAAAAATGGGGACTAAGGGTTAATTCACATATTGAGAGAATACATACTTATGCAATTAAACGCTTTCTAAATGTTCCAATTCATTCCTCCAATACGGTTCTTTATGGGGAAACTGGAAGTTACCCTCTGTATATAAGACCGTTTGTCAAGTGTATTAGATATTGGTTAAAATTGTTAATGCTTCTGCAAACACGTCTGTGCAAACAGGCCTATGATATGATGCTTTTGCAAATGGAGTAGGAAAAGAAAACTGGTGTTATAGAGTAAAGAAGGTTCTAATTGAACATGGTTTTGGAATTATGTGGTTGTCCCAGGGTGTAGGAAACGAACAACAGTTTATTGCAGAATTCAGGGACTCATTTGTTCCTTGAAACAAAACTGGAATTCTGACATGGAAAGTAAAGAAAAATATTGTTGGTTCTTTTCATTTAAAAGTATATTTCACTCTGAAGCATACCTCAGAATCATCACAGATAAGTGGCACTGCATAAATTATGCCAGATTTAGAGTGAAGCATACCTCAGAATCATTACAGATAAGTGGTATTGAATAAATTATGCAAGATGTAGGTTAAGAGCTCTGGGTTTTAATGCAAACAGGAGATGGTTTGAACCTGGGACTTCCGCACAATCACCATATCCTGTCTGTGGATACCAGGTGGATGACGAAAAAATTTTCTTTTTCATTGTGAAGAGTATAATACGGCACGAGAAAGATGTATATGCTTTAAAACAGACGTGGCTAAAAGTTATGATGTTGTTTCTGTTTTGTCATCTGATAATGAAATAATGATTAGATCGATTGCTGAATTCATTGAGACACACAAACAATAAGACAAAGGTACGCAGGTCAAAATGGTATTAACAGCTTAGAAGGCACTTAATTATAATCAGTGCAGAAGTTGCTATCTTATTTAGACAAAACAGAAAGCATAGCATTACATACATGAGTGTTTGGTTGAGTCAGTCTGAATTAGTTTTGATATATTTTTGAGTGGATGGTCGAGTCATTCCCCATTCATTTTGTCATTTTGTTATTATCATTTGTTTTTCTTTAGTTCTATTTCCTTGAGTTTTTGTCAGGATGTGACGTTAGTGTTTCCAGTGATTGCATATTTTCTTGGTTTAAATTGACTGAATGGTTGTGAAAACAAAGAAAATTTTTGTTATTTTGAAGCAAAAATATGTGAATTTATGTTGTTGCCCCCTTGTCAAAAGACCTTTATTGGCAATGACAATAAATAATTCCAGTGTCCAGTGTCTCTCTCTTTCAATATCATACATATCTATGTTTATTTCGATTCAGTTTGCCGATGGCATCTACGGATGACGGAGTTGTAAATAATTTGGCATTGTATTTAAATAAAGCTTTTCACTGAAGAGATACAGTCATGTCGTAATTAACTGCTATAGTTCTAGTAACACACAATAATGTTGTTATCGCCTCTCATTCACATGGGGCTATGGCCTCAATGAATAATCCCTCTAGATCTGAATCTCTCTGTCTCTCTGTCTCAGTCTGTCTGTCTGTCTGTCTGTCTGTCTCTCTCTCATGGGCGTTTTCACTGACTCTGACATTGAGCAGTCCTTGTTTTGCTTTCGCGCGGAATATTTCCAAGAGAGGTTCGAACAAGCCCGGGTTTTGTAGTTGGTGACTTGCCTAGTGTGCACACTTATGGTAACCGTGATTTGAGTTGCGAAGACGGCATCATGGTCGAAACGTTGGAAGTGGAACAACGGGTCCGATCTCCCCTTCATGTTCAATGTTTGTCACAAGAACTGGACTTGTCCGTTCCGGAGTCATGATTGTGCACATTATGCCCAAATACTGATCGGCTTTCTTACTGGTTGTTCACTCCACCATGACTGATTGTGTTGCTGAGCAGACAAATTAGAGCACTCCTGTCAAGATCATGGCAAAAAAACAAAACACACACACACACACACACACACACACACACACACAAACAAAAAAAACAACAACAACCGGATTGCCATTCACTTGCATGGAGTGTACTCAAAGTGATTATGATATTGCGCCTGTCTCCGGTCAGAAACCAAGCTCTATACGTTTTACAAACAAGGAGTCATTTGCACAACAGACTGCCTACCTGGATATAGCCAACTGACAGCTGTCTTTGGGCGCTCATCATTCGTTTCCTGTGTCATTCAATCAGGTTTCAGACACGCACACTCCTCCACACACACTCACACAGATATGCAACATTTTGCGTGTATGACCGTTTCCTTTATTTATTCCGCCACATGTACGAAGGCATACTCCGTTTTCGAGGGCGTGCATGCTGGCTATGTTCTTGTTTCCACAACCCATCGAAAGCTGACACGAATTATATGATTTTTAACAGGGGTGTTTGATCTTTTGCGTGCGTATACACATGAAGGGGGGTTAATCACTAAAAGGCCTGCCCATAAGGATTATGTTCACTTTGATGATCGAAAAAATCACCATCCTTACAGTGCGTCTAATGAATTATAGCACCGATATACACTTCAACACTTCAAATACGATTTGAGTGCTGTGGTAGACCAGTTCAGGAACATGTTGTTGCCTTCTTTTTTTTTTTTTTTTTTTTTTTTTTTGTTGTTGTTGTTATTTTGTTTTGATAATTGTGATGGAAGTGTACATTATATATTCTTCGAGGCCCTGTCACGGCGTGGTGTTCTGTCTTTGGGAAAGGCAATGATCATGTTCATTTTACTGTCATGCGTTTCAATGTAATCGTAGCCACGGCTGCCCAAAAGAAAGAAACAGTTACGTCACTTACGTCAATAACTGTCACTTATTTGCAACTGGGAGATTGTCAGGATGTATGGAAGCGCTGAGTAGGAATTATGTAAAAATGGATGAGGTTGTCTTTTTAAGACAGTGATTATGGTTCAGTGACACATGTACACTACTTTGGGTAGTTTGGTGAGACAGCGATTTAGCCCTTGTCTTGATTGGCTGCACGTTTTGTAAAAAACAGTTCAGGAGTGAACATTTCTTTAGAAATAGAAAATTGTGACCTAGTTTTAGTGTCACTACTTTCTGAGCTGCAGGCCCGGCTCTGCTGCCCCTTGTCTCTTGCTGGTCAGGGTACCAGTGATGAGGCCTTGTGGAACCTCAGCGCTTCCTACCTGCCCTGGGTCCGTAGGAGGTCCCTGGAGCTGCTCGCTAAATAACTGAGGCTGGAGGGGCCCAGTCAAGAATCGTGTTATCGCTTGCTGGAAATGTGACCAGGAGGGTCCAGTCAGAAATATTGAGCCGCTTAGAGAGACGGCCAGAAGAGGAGCTCATTGACTTAATGGGCAGATAGTTGATCTGAAGTCTCAGGAGGTGTTGTTTTTTTGTTGTTGTTTTTTTTGTTTGTTTTTTTAGAGAGAGAGAGAGAGATTGGGTGTGTTTCTGGAATGGATTAAGATGATTTGATGTATTGAACATGATTATAAACAAAGGGAACGTTATAAAAAGTTGTCTATTGGTGCGCCTTCCGAGTGAGTGGAGTGATGTGTGACCGTGGAGTATGACAGAGGTACTTGTTTCAGCATCACTGCGTGTGTGTGTGGTTCACCAGCCGTTAAGTTAAACCAAACAATGATTTATCACGTATTTGAGCGTGATTTAAGCTGTAAGGTTGTCGTGTCTCAGCTGTGTATATGTCGATTCAAATTTATTATCCCCAAACAGAAAGTCATACGTGTTCATACCACTCAGGCTCACAATACAAACATTAAAGTATGCATTTAAAAAGACGTATATGTGTTTAAATAGACAATAAATCGTATATTACATTGACACATCTATGAAAACTTTGTATACTTAGAACAATAAACAACATTCAAAAACAGAACAACAACAATCACCTGATAACAGTTAAGTTGAAATATATCAAATCTCTCTCTCTCTCTCCCTCTCTCTCTCTCTCTACTTCCTTATCATACACGAGGAATGTTCATTAAAGATTACCCCAGACTTACGTCTGTTTATTGAATGGGGCTGAAACTGCGCATGTATAATAATACATATCTCTGTAGTTCCAATGGTAATTTGCATATCTGAACTTAAAACAGTTTCCCTTTTACCGGTGCTATTGTGGAGTGAGGTTTTGTGATAATGAAGGTGTTGAATGCATAGCAGTCATCAAGTTTTTGTACTTGGGAGACCGCACACTGAGGGAGACGTTCGATGAGATGAAAGAGATTTATCGCCACGTATGACCTAGTCGAGCACTGGCATCGTCAGTTCAAGTGTGGTCGCGACATCGTTAAAATCGGCTCCCATTCCCGGGCGACCACAGTCCGCCATTGATGAAAACACCATCCGGCAAGTGGAGGCCGCCATTTTGGTGGATCGCCGCATAACCGTTAGCTAACTAGCTCAAGATATCAAGATCCGTGCGGGGTCTGTGGAAAAGAAGAAGAAGAAGAAGAAGAAGAAGAAGAAAACGATTAATGGTTATTTACACATGCGTATGTTGTCTGCACGATAGATCCCCGGCTGCTCCCACCAGGATTTCTTTGACAGACAGGATGATGTATGGGTCCATCACTATGATCCAGTGACTAAAGCCTAGTCAAAGCAATGGAAGCATTTTGTCTCAGGACCTCCGAAAAAGACTCGTATCCAAACCTCGGTGGGCAAGATCATTATCACGGTCACCAGCGCGGAGTAGTGATGATGAGATTTGCTGGCAGAGGGTAGCACAGTTACCAGGACATACTACGCTTCATTGCTGCAGAAATTGCGGGAGGCCATCAAACCGTTGCATGCTGACCAAAGGTGTACGCCTCCTGCAAGACAACGCCCTGGTTCAAAACTCGAATGTTGCCCAGAGAAGACTTTCCTCACCCCCTTATTCTCCCGACCTCTCACCATCTGACCACCTCTTTTCAACCACGGAGTCTTTTTTTTAAGGGCATGCACTTCCCAGATGATGAAACACTTATTTCCGAGGTCAAGTCGTGGCTTCTGGCGCAACCCGCAGACCTATAGAGGCAAGGTCTTCACAGCTGCATAAAGCAATGGAAGAAGCGTGTCACCCTTGGTGATGATGATGTAGAGAAAGACTAATGATTGTGCCAATTTTCGTTCCTCTCAGTCCATGGGAAGTGGGTTCGGGGAAATCTTTTGTAAACATCCCTCGTACATTTACATGTACCCCCACACAACACCACACATACACTACACGCACTGAGACTCATGTCTGCATGTATGATGCGTTTGCTGAAAGATTTGTTCTAATAAAGACACTTACCTCCAATTCCTTAACTCACTCAGTACGGCCAGTCCTCTCTTCTCCTCTACACAGACCCCTCGGATGTCCAGTGGGTGTCTGAATGACCCAACCTTTAGCTTCCGTCGTCAGAATTGTGGTATTCTTTGTCAACATTCACCTCTTCAGTATAAGAGCCTTCCACTTGCAATATTTTGATGATGGTAATTGGGGTGAAACGCTGTTAACGTCGTCTCTTTCGCCGTTCGTATGGAGAGAGTTAAATCCACCCAGGTGTGGATGTGTACCTGACTTCGGTCGGGGAAGGTTAATGTGACGTTCACACTAAGCTCAGCCAGTTACTGACAGCACCTGGTCAGAACTTGTGCGCGCGTCATTTTGCGCCTCCCTTCTATTGATGCCGGTGTTAAGTGTGCATACTGTCCATCGTCCATCTCCAGCCACAAATTTAAAAATAGATGGATAGCTCATTACCCAGGATAGCTGGGGCTAACTGGACGCCATACTGACACTCGTATCTGGCTGTCAGCCCGTTGAGAAGTCGTCTACTAACTGGTGGTAGTTTCTGAACTGTAACCGTGTATCTTCGATGAAATCGTGTTATGCGTGCCCCAACAACATGCCAAATGGTGTGTCTTGAATAGTATCTACCAATGCTTTATTTACCAAAGTTATTACAGGAAAACTGTGCAGTCACACGTGGCGCAAACTTACTGTGGAGACACATACAGGAATATCAGCTCAACTAACGCCGCGAGCAAGTGAAAGCTTGCCATGAAGCAGTCATCGTAGCCAGCTGAGCGCTCGGCTACATATATCACTGTACTGACATGGGTAGCAAAATGGTTGATTGAACACTTCCGCTGGCTCCAGTTAGCAAAGGGACTCAAAGAAGGCATGCGCTATCCACCTATTTTTTAGATAAGTGATCTCCAGCCGTCTCCATCCAGCTTTATCATCTGTCTCGTGTAAACAGATGAGACGGATGGCTGATCCAAGGGACAGAACTCTTCAGTGATACAAGCAGCGTGAACCTTAATAATACTGGTTTCTTTCGTCATGAGAGAATCGTAGCTGACAGCAACTGGCTGATCTGACTGAAGTGTGTTGCTGTGTCAGAATGGCAGCAAAATGGCTGGCCTTGGTGTGAACATAGACTAAAGCTTCGGACGGAGATGATCGTGCCTCGACATCCTGTGCGCACAGAGAATACGAATTCCGTGCCCCTGCAGCTCCAGAATGCTATGGGACTTAAAAGGAACTACAAGCCAGCCATGAAGGCTTTGTCTCTCTTGTTTGTCTGTGTATAACTCAAAGCTGTCTAAAAATATATATATTTAGTACATTTTCTTGTGATTGGAGTTATGTTGGAGTGGTGGCCTAGAGATAACGCATCCGCATAGGAAGCGAGAGAATCTGAGCTTGCTGGTTCGAATCACGGCTCAGCCGCCGATATTTTCTCCCCCTCCACTAGACCTTGAGTGGTGGTCTGGACGCTAGTCATTCGGATGAGACGTTAAACCGAGGTCCCGTGTGCAGCATGCACTTAGCGCACGTAAAAGAACCCACGGTACGGCAACAAAAGGGTTCTCCCTGGCAAAATTCTGTAGAAGAATCCACTTCGATAGGAAAAACAATTAAAACTGCACGCAGGAAAAAAACACAAAAAAATGGGTGGCGCTGTAGTGTAGTGACGCGCTCTCCCTGGGGAGAGCAGCCCGAATTTCACACAGAGAAATCTGTTGCGATAAAACGAAATACAAAATTACAAAAATGTTCCAAAGGGTGAGGGGTGGGGAGAGGTGGGGGGGGGGGGGGGTGGGGGTGAAATGTCGACAGTCGAGATCATGGCATGATTTACTCTGTGTGGAGGAAACACTTTTTAACAGAATAAATACACTCTTTCAGTCTTTGTTGATCACTAAGTTGTTTTTTTGTTTGTTTTTAACAAAGTTATATTTTTTCATACGTTTGCATAGAATAACATAATATTCATAATAATGAGCATATTTTTTTTAAAAGTGAGTATGGACGGGTTATACAAAATAATGTTCAAAACAGATTTCAGCATAGAGAGCAGGAAGTTTGGTCTTCTATTTTCTTTTCTTATTTTTTCTGCATACACGTTGGCATGATTCACAGAGCGTGGTGTGTTTGTTTTTTTTTTATGACTTTTTTGTCGCACAGAGTACAAGGTGTGTGGGATCTAACGACCAACTGGTTTTCGTTTAATAAGCGAAAATAATTCCACAACACCTGAGACTTTCAATGCAGACAGGACTGCAGTCAGCAGGTAAATGTCATCAAGTGCGACGACAAAAGGTTGTGTCGGAGGATGCGGTCGTTTGTATCGATTTGTGTTGTGTGGTGTGGTGTGGTGTGGTGTTGTATTAGTCTTTGTCACAACATTTTTTTTCTCCTGTGTGAAATTCGGGCTGCTCTCCCCAGTGAGAGCGCGTCGCTACAGTGCAGCGCCGCCCCTTTGTCTTTGTTGTTGTTGTTGTTGTATTCTGGGTGCAAGTATCTTTGGAATTGTTGTCATTACCAAAAGTTGGGTTTCCTACAGAATGTTGCCAGGATCAATGTTTTTTGTTGCCCTGGGTTCTTTTCTGTGCGCATTAAATGTAAACATTTTTTGTGTTGCTGCCAAGTCATTGTCACCGTTTCAGTAGCGTTATTCTGCGCCACTTACTTATCGATTAAAACAAAATTATGCACATTGGAAGTATTTTGCAAAATCACGAGATTGTAAGATTTGGAATGTGTGATGTTCTTGTCCACCAAGTGTCTTGCAAAGAAAAGTCGCGAAAAGTATTCATTACGAGTATGTCCATGGTGTAAACTTGCAGCAGACTCTGAATTTGATCTGAAGAGAGACTTCAACAGTACGTAGAGACCGACTGTAGAGATCAGCCAAGGCGGGCCGCGGCATTCGGCTCAGAAGGATGCCGCATCCGGGTAGGAAGATCACCAGACCCTCCCGCTGTGGAACGCGTTCCGCCTTGTGCACGTGCACACGCCGTGTTTGATTCCCGGGGAGCTAGAAGGCGGTGTGGATGATGATGATGATGATGATATGGTTACTTATATAGTGCCTGTCTTCGGTCAGAACCAGCCTTCCAGCGCTTTACAAACACTTGAGTCGTTTGCACAACAGGCTGCCTTACCTGGGCAGAACAGAATAACGGTTGCATTTAGGCGCTCATCATTCGTTTCCTGTGCCATTCAGTTACGTTTCAGTCACGCGTACGCACGCAAACGCACACACACACACAAACACACACACACAAACACACTCTCTCTCTCTCTCTCTCTCTCTCTCTCTCTCTCTCTCTCATGTATGGACCGGACTGCAGAACATCACTGATTATAAAATGGCCCACCAGATAGTCGACAGCACTGACAGAACTCTTCCAGACAAATTCAACACATTCTACTCCAGATTCGACAAACCATTGTCTACTTCTGACGTGGCTGCACCCAAAATCACTCCCACTTCCCCTTTCATAGTCCAACAGAATGAAGTCAGACGCCACTTCAGTCGTCTGAAAATGTGAAAAGCCGCTGGCCTTGACAACATCTCACCAGGCCTTTTGAGGAAGTGTGCAGTCCAACTTTCTAATGTCTTCACCGACATATTTAACATGTCCCTTCAGTCTTGTGTGGTGCCACACTGCTTTAAGAAATCAACAATCATTTATGTTCCAAAAAAAAGTACAGCCTAGTTGTCTTAATGATTATCGTCCCGTAGCCTTAACATCAGTCGTAATGAAAACATTTGAACGCTTGATGCTACAATTCCTAAAAACCTGCATTCCTCCGTCTTTTGATCCTTTTCAGTTCGCCTATAAAGCTAACAGATCAATTGAAGACGCCATTAGCATAGGTCTCTACCACGTCCTCAGACATCTCGAAAATCCTAACAGCTATGCCAGGATCCTTTTCATTGACTACAGCTCTGCGTTCAACACAGTTGTGCCATCAAAACTATATTTTAAATTGAAAGACCTCTCGCTGCCTGAATCAATTTGTGCATGGATCCTAAATGTTCTAAGGTGCAGACCGTAAGTTGTTAAAGTTGGTGACCTCACTTCCTCCACATGCATTCTCAACATGGGCACCCCACAGGGATGTGTTCTTTCCCCACTGTTGTACTCACTATTCACACATGACTGTGCAACTCAAAATGAATGTAACACCATGGTCAAGTTTGCCGACGATACTACTCTAGAAGGGCTGAACAGTGATGAGTCAAAATATAGGGACGAAGTACGTGAACTTGTCAGCTGGTGTGATCAAAACAACTTAGAACTCAACGTTTCAAAAACCAAATAATTAATTTAGATTTCAGGAAGACCAGATCTGACCCCTTTTCATTTGTCATTGAATACAAGCAAGTAGAGATCATCAGCGACTTTAAATTTCTCGGACTGATCATTTCCAACGATTTGAAATGGGAGGAAAATACGGAAAAAAAAATGTTAAGAAAGCACAACAGCGCCTGTACTTTCTTCGGCGCCTCAAAATGTTCGCAATTAAAAAAGAAATCATGGTTGATTTCTACCGATCAGTCATTGAAAGTGTGCTAACCATCGCTATTACTGTTTGGTACGAAAACATTTCCAAGGCAGAAGTTGCAGCCCTTAAAACAGAATCGTAAAAAGTGCCACCAATATTACCGAGGCTGATCTACTTTCTCTTGAAGATATATATTATAAGCGGCTACTCAAAAAAGCAAAATCAATCAGCCAGGATTGGGATTTTCAAGATGCTCCCCTCTGGTCGACGGTACAGAAGTATAAGGACGAAAACCAATCGCTTCGCCAATAGCTTTTACCCCAAAGCAGTCAATGCCCTGTCTCTCGAACAAATCCAGTGTGATAAATAGAATTGTGCAACCAACAACCACCTACCGAAAGATCTAGTCATCAGCCCCATCCACATGTAATATGCAGCTTTTGTTCAAACGTTTGTGTGTGTGTGTGTGTGTGTGTGTGTGTGTGTGTGTGTGTGCATTGCGTGCATGTGTGAGCATGCACAAGTTTTTATATTGATATGCACTTGTATGTATCCTAATTTCTACCGTATCTGTGTTTGTGTATGATTTTCGATTTACGTTCGTATCTTATTATGTACTATCCCCCCCCCCCCCCCCCCGCCCCCCCCCCAATATTCCTTGTGACCCCGGTACACTTGGTAATAAAGACATATTCTTTTCTACATACACAAACACACATACGCATTCACGCACACGCGCGCACACACACTCACACACATTTACATACAGCCATGTAACATTGACATGTTTTACCGTTTTGTTTATTTACCGTGCCATGCAGGCAGCCATACTCCCTTTTCGGGTATGTGCATTCTGAGCACGTTCTTGTTTCCGTAACCCACGGAACGCTGGCATGGATTACATGATCTTAAACGTGCGTATCTGATCTTCTGCGTGTGTACATACACACGAAGGGGGTTCAGGCAATAACAGGTCTGCACATGGGTTGATCAGGGGAAATTGGATAAAAGTTGACCCACCCAGCATGTGCGAGCTGTTCGCTGTATATTTTCTACAAAGCCTTCAAACTGCAAACAGTGTCATGCAGTTATAAGTTTTTTTTCATTCAGCCCATTGTATCGATATGTGAATGCACTAAGATAATAATGACAATAATAATAGTAATAATTATGATAATGATGATAATGAATACTTACTCAGCGCTTTCTTTTCTCAAACAGAGTTCATCACACGTGGATACTGATCAACTTGAAGTGATCTCAACGATGTCCAAATCAGTTTATTCCAAACCTTTTTCCTATGGAGGTTTTACATGCAGGTGTTATGGGAAATGAGCGAGCTGACAGACTTGCTGGTAACGCAACACCAACGAGCGGCCAACATCTAGGAAAATCGGAAATCCTCAGAAAAGTCAAAGAATATCAAAAAGAACAGGTACAAGGCCATCACACCATCGATCGCCTCAAAGAAATAAAAGCAGAGAGAGGGAGCGGCCGTAAGTCTAACATGAAAGGTAGAGCACGATGCTTTGCAAATCAAACAAATATCGGCATCATTTCCAAACCAACATTGCGCAAATTTCTTCAAAACGGAACAGAGTCTCTGTGGGCTTTTCCAAATACAATAGACTGAGCAACACACTAGACGCCACGTTCTTGGCATCAGAGATCTTTTCCCATCCCTCTTGCGGCCAATCAGTGGCAGCTTCTGTGCGTGTGTGTATGTGTGTGTTTGTGTGTATGTGTGGGTCTCTGTTTTTGAGTGCGTTTGTGCATGCGTGAGAGTGTAAGTGTACACAAGTGTCAGGAGAGTTCTGTGCACGTGTGTGTGTGTGTGTGTGTGTGTGTGTGTGTAGGAATTTTTTGTTTAATGTCCCGTCACACATATCGGTGATTGAAGACATTTTGTAAAAGTATTTATGAATACATCTGAGTATTATCGGTTAGAAGGGGTGGGAGATGTGGATGAACGGAGGGTTGGGGGAAACTGGGCAAATGAGGGTAAAAATGTGGGTGAAATTTGGAAGAAAAACAAAACAAACAAACAAACAAAAAAACCTCTAAATATAGTTACAGGAAATTACTTGAAGGACTTCGTAAAAGAGAAGTCGTTAAACTGACAAGCGAAACAACTGATAATGAATGCAAAAAGTCAAAAACATCAACGTTCTCAGTCACTTGTGAAGACACACTTTCGTGTACAAAAGGCTTCATCAAGCTACAGTGAAAAATTATATGCTCAATTGTCAGGTTATTAAAGCATATACACTTGACATTAGAACAATACTTGGTCCGTAATGAATTTGATAATAGTCTGAGAGCTAAGCTCAGAATTGGTCTGCGAATCGGACCAAAGTCTGAGAGAGTCAACTGACGAGGTTTTAGACTTGAATTCAAGCACCTATAAAAGTCTCTTTCTAGTATATTGCTTATTTCCTTGTATGACAATGGGCAATATACTTTTATACTATCTATATGATTTTTTGCTCCCCTTTTTGCTGCCCTATCTGCTTGGTCGTTATAACGGAATCCAGTGTGGGATGGTATCCAACAAAAATCAACATTTGTACCCTTCACAAATAGGGAGTGCAATGAATACCTAATTTAAAAAAAAAAAAAAAAAAAAAATCTTCTCTTTGATTATTCTCAAAAAGGAGCAAACCTTTTAAGACAGATTGAGAATCAACACAAAATAGGATATTACTTACTATGATTGGTATATCAACAAGATGATTTAAAGCCATAAGGATGGCCACCAATTCAGCTGTAAAAATTGAATGTCCCTTACCTAAATAATATGATTTTTCTGTTTTTAGGTCAGGAATGACAAAAGCAGATCCTGCACTGATCTCATCCAGGACCGAGCCATCAGTGTAAACTTTTAAGTGTGTGTGTGTGTGTGTGTGTGTGTGTGTGAGGGGAGGTGGAGGTGCGGAGGGGAGGTGGGGTAGAGGATGATGTATGTGAGTGTATGCATGCCTACACTGTGGGAGCAACAGGATATTGGAACGGATATATATATCTTTGTATATATATGTGGGGGGTTGGGGGTGGGAGATATGGGCGTATGTGTGTGTGCTTGTACAAGTAAGTGTTCATCTGTGTGTGTGTGTGTGTGTGTGTGCCGTGGATCTGCGATACGTAGACTAGAAATGAGTGTGTGGAGGAGGGGGGTAGAGGAGGTGCAGGATAATGTGTGTGGTGTGTGTGTGTGTGTTAGAGCTCATGTACGTTTATATGTATTTGACTGTGCTTTCATATCTGTGAAACTGCATGTTTGGTGCATATCTGTTATGCATGTATGGGTGCATGTGTGAATGTGTGTCTTCATGTTTTACATTTATTTGCTTATTTATCAACATTGTTGTCTTATTTATTTATTTTTTTATATTATTATTATTACTACTACCTTTTTATACTATAATTATTTATTTATTTATTTATTTATGTAAGCTTATCTATTATTTATTCACCTTTTTTTTCTCAAGGCCTGACTAAGCGCGTTGGGTTACGCTGCTGGTCAGGCATCTGCTTGTAAGATGTGGTGTAGCGTATATGGATTTGTCCGAACGCAGTGACGCCTCCTTGAGCTACTGAAACTATGGAAATAAAATACATTTTCAGATTACCATGTATGACTTCACAATGCTGCGAGACAGATATGCTCGAAACAAATATTTTTTTCGATAATTTTTATACTTTTGCATCTCCACATCTCACACCCATACAAAAGAGACACCTAAAAAAAAAAAAAGAAAAAAAAAAAAAAAAAAAGCGACAGATGGCTTTCAGACTAAAGCTAACTGTGGCAATGAAATAGAGCACCTTGTGCTGACCATACATCCTTTTTGCACTAACAGCATTTCCTGATCAGCAGAAGGAGAGTCATAAACGATTGAAGGAGTCTACAATTTCAAAAGTCTCATCCCAAACCTCAACTCTTGGTTCCGATATTTTTGTTTCTTGAACACTACCGCTCCTGGTGCACCAGACATATTGTCCACATCATCGACAAGCGCCTCTGCCAAGAAAGCAAAAAATGTACAGGAAAGCATAGACAGTACAGGAAGGATAGATGAACATGTTTCCAACTCTTATTCCAGTAACCCCCGATATACTTACTATCCATCCATTTTGAGTTTCCTATGTCAAACAGATTTTTTTTCTTTTTTTCAAATTACAAATGTAAATTACAGCTAAAATCCGGAATGCTCTTCGTTGATTTTCACCAAATAATATGAACGTAATGGTACAATTATATATGTAATTGAGAGAGAGAGAGAGAGAGAGAGAGAGAGAGAGAGAGAGAAATACGAAATACGAAATTGTTTATTCAGATTTAGGCCTAAGCCCCTTACTGAAGGGGTAAGTCACAATTATATCAATCACACAAACACTTTTCAAAAACACATTGTTTAGCATTTCCACTTCAGATACTTGTTATATTTGACAATCTATGTTGATATTATGATCTAAGTTATAGCAGTACGCAATCGCTTTAAGACATTGTAAATGTATAACGCCACATTGCACAATACAGTTTCATTTCTGGATGACATTAGCAAATTGAATCTAAAGCGGCATGGGTTATTATAAAACTTAGGCTGGATATGTTTCAACCTTAAGTCAAGTAAACAAGGACAACAAAACATAAAGTGAATTTCATCTTCTTCTGACTGATGGCATAAACGACACAACACTTTCTCAGCTCTTTTTTCACTGTATCTTAAACGATGACAGGCAGTATCTGATACACCAAGTCTAACTTTGGTCAAAGCACATTTCACATGTCTATTCATTTTCATTTCAATGTATGGCTCCACATTATTTGTCAACTGAAACATCTTATATTCAGCAAATCTGTCACACTTTACATATGAGTTTATATATATATTGGATATCTACCAAGTTCACCATAAATTAAATCATTGGGTGTTCGCCTATCAACATTTAAGAAGCGTTTCATGGCAAACATGTGCAATCTATATTTCAACATCATTCTCAAAAGCCCAGATTTCTGCACCGCACTGTAAAATAGGCTGTACCTGAGAATCAAATAACTTAGCAAATACTGTGTATGAGCTACAATCTAATCTGTATATAACATGAAGTATAACCATAACAGCTCTCTTTGCCCTGTTTACTAAATCTTGACAGGCATAAGTAAAACTGAGTCTGGTTGAAAAAAAGATCCCAAGATATTTATACACATTTACCACTCTTACAGTTTCATTTCCATATGACCATTGTTCACGTCTACCTAGATAACCACCTCTACGAAACACAATGATATTTGTTTTTTCCATGTTTACTTTTAAGTCCAATTTCATTACGGCTTCATATAAACTATTCAGCTGTCTTTACAAACCTACAACTGATATTGATAACAAGATCATATCATCAGCAAAAAGCAGCATAAACAACTCTATCAAATCAAAAGTCACTCCATGTCGTCCATTTTCAACAATTTCAAGGGCAATCTCATTCACAAACAACGAAAATAGAACAGGACTGCACACATCACCTTGTTTCACGCCTCTTGTACAATTCACAAAACCTGATAATTTCGCTCCACTTCTTATCCTAGCTTTAACTTCTCTCAAGAGAGAGAGAGAGAGAGAGAGAGAGAAGACAAGACAAGACAAAATCTTTATCATCGAGGGTGGTAGAAAAGCGAAAATTAGCAAAAAGAAGACAAAATCAAAACACAATCAAAATACATCAGTATTTTCCCATCATTCCACCATTTACAGCTATTCCACCCGTTGTTTGATCCACCCAAAGCAACAAAAAAGAAGGAAAAAAAAAAGAAAAAGAAACAAAAAAGCATGAAACACACACACACACACACACACACACACACACACACACGCACGCACACACACACACACACGCACGCACGCACACACACACACACACACACACACACACACACGCACACACGCACACAAATGCACTCAAGAGAGAGCGAGAGGGAACCCACAAATTGTCGAAAGCAATGTTGGATTTCAGGTGACGTCAAGGTTTGTGAATAGGGACATTTTTAGATTCTGCTTCAAGTTGTGGTTTCTTATATCTTTTTTTTAAATGTGATGGTCAATTATTGCAGTAAGTTCCCCCGCGATACGTAAGACTGGACTTAAAAAGATCAAGATTTGGTCGAGTATATGAAACTTATGTACATGTCTTATGTTATTTACTGAGAAGTTATTTATAATTGAAGGAGGTGCGCAGCCGCTGACTATTTTGCGCATAAACAGCCTTATTATATTCTAGTTTTAGCTCCGGTGGGAGGATATCAAGTGACCTGTAATCATTGGGAATTAATGAACATGACTTTAATAAAACTAATTTCAAAGCACGTTTGTATAATCTAACAAGAGGTTTTAGAGTATTTGCACTAGCAGACTCCCACAATGTAGAAGCATAATCTATTATTGACTGTGTGTAAGCATTAAAAATTGTTTTTGGGCATGTGTGTTTAGAAAGTGTTTTATTTTTGGTAATTGGAATACTTTTGTAGGCTTACTTTTACATAAGTAAGTGATATGTTCAGACCATGATAAATTATTATCGATAACTATACCTAAAACTTTGTGTGATTTGACTTCTTCAATCTTAACTTTGGAAATGAAAATACTGAATAAATTTGTTGGCATTATCTGGCGTTTCTGTCGAGTTGTTGTAGACATGCATTTAGTTTTTTCAGCATTGACAGACATATGGTTATGTTCTGTCTACCTAACTAATATGTTCACACTGTCTTGTAAATTGGATATCAGAACTTTAATGCATGTATGGTCGGAGTGGATGGAGTTGTCATCGGCAAACAATTCACAATCAGATTTCATGTAAATAGGTAAACCATTAATATATAAGGAGAAAAGAAGGGGGCCAAGAATCGATCCTTGTGGTACACCATACCTTATTTCTTGAAAAGTTCATTTAGAAGACTTAATGCAAACAAGTTGTTGTTGATCTGATAAGAATGAAGAAATGAATTGTAAAATATTCTTAGCTAAGCCATAACAAGCAAGTTTCTTAAGGAGAAGAGAGTGATTTATTACGTCAAAGGCTTTAGCAAAATCAACGAAGACACCTGTAAATTTACTAGTGTTGATATTAAAGAGCCATTTATCTATCATTTGTGTCAGAGCAGTATGACAAGAATTGTTTTCCCTAAAACCTGACTGTACTGGGTGAGTCAAGAGAGAGAGAGAGAGAGAGAGTAGGTGGATGAGAAATTAAAGTGCTCATCCATTAGTGTTCTGTAAATGTCAAATAAATCAAAATCGAAGTGAAAAATAGAAACGAATTTGGCTCCATTTAGGAATCACATACGCACACACGCACATGAAGAGCACACACACACACACACACACACACACACACACACACACACACACACACACACACACACACACACACACACACACATCTATACACACATAGACATTTGATTCATGATTGGACTAGACTTTGTTGTCAATGGCGATGAACAAAATTTCAAGTGACATCGATGTGAATGAATGTAGTTCAGTCTCTGCTGGTCAGTAGATCTTGGGCAACCACAGAGAGGGGAGAAACGTCAACTCTTCCAACACTGTGGCTGACCTGTCGTTGAAGGTTCTGTGCCACCTTGCTTTCAGACGCGCGTGCTTGTAGGTTCTGATCAATGCAAAATCGTTCACGTTTCTGTCTGAAGGATGGCATGGACACGTGCCGTTTGGTTGGGGAAGGTTAAAACGGCGGAAGGAAAGGACTAGGGCCCCGCCTTCCTATGCTGAGCCAAAGACACAGTGGATATGAGTTCACTGCCCTGATGGCCGTGTATGGCTATGGGGCCTGTAACCTGGTGTCTACCAGACCTGTATTTGATAGTATATACCTTGTGTCTACCAAACCTGAATTTCGTAATATATAACTGGTATCCACCAAACCTGAACTTCTTACTTTATGTTTTGTGTCTATCAAGCCTGAGAGAAAAGTCACATAGTATTAGGTACGAAAGTGTAAGCAACACTCCCAAAAATGCATCAGTGAAGTAGATGACCCTGGACTGTGTTGTCCCAGTTCACAAAATACCCAACCATGGGTAGGAGACCGGAGACAGGCTGATAAATCCAGCCTCTTACACGGCTCGAACAAGCATATATAAGATCCTCAGTCCGCGACGCTAAACTCTTCGCCACGACGGCTGGTCGTTTTCAGCTTTAATAGTGAAATATTCACTACGGGTTTGATTCTCAGTCTGTTTTAAAAAGTTTGCTCCTTTTTGAGAATAATCAAAGAGAAGATTTGTTTTTGAAATTAATGTATTTATTGCACTCCCTATTTGTGAAGGGTGCAGATGTTGATTTTTGTTGGATACCATCCGATACTGGATTCCTTTATAACGACCAAGCAGACAGAGCAGCAAAAAGGGGAGCAAAGAATCATACAGATAGTATAAATGTATGTTGCCCACTGTCATTCAAGGAAATAAGCAATATACTAGAAAGAGACTTTTATAGGTGCTTGAATTTAAGTCTAAAACCTCGTCAGTTGACTGTCTCAGACTTTGGTCCGATTCGCAGACCAATTCTGAGTTTGGCTCCCAGACTATTATCAAATTCATTACGGACCAAGTATTGTTCTAATGTCAAGTGCATATGCTTTAGTAACCTGACAATTAAGCATACAAATTTTGTCTGTAGCTTGATGAAGCCGTATGTACACGAAAGTGTGTTTTCACAAGTGACTACGAACGTTGATGTTTTTGACATTTTGCATTCTTTATCAGTTGTTTCGCTTGTCAGTTTAACGACTTCTCTTTTATGAAGTCATTTAAGTAATTTCCTGTAACTGTATTTAGATATTTCATTTTTAAATTTCACCTTCATTTCACCCTCATTTGCCCAGTTTCCCCCAACCCATTCATTCACATCTCCCACCCCTTCTAACCGATAACACTCAAATGTATTCATAAATACTCTAACAAAATGTCTTCAATCACCGATATGTGTGACGGGACATTAAACAAAATTCCTCCTCCAATCATTACGGGTCACTAAGTTGCTGAATATCTGCTGTCAGACACTATAACAACGAGCAGAGATTACTGTGCATTCACAAAGTGTGATTACAAAACTAACATTGTACGTATTTACGATTTCCGTAACTGATATTGTGCTGGTGTTTACAATGATCGCCGTGTTGGCTACCTATTTACGATTTCCGCAACGTTGACAGGTTGTCAGCATTCCGACTGCACAGCTGTCTGTCTGTCCGAAATGCTTTTGTGGGGTCATATGAGTTAGGTGCTGAACACACGGTACCAACACACATCGACCACTGTGACCGTGAGTGTGGAGCATAGTAAAGGACAGATGTGTTATGTGTTCAAGATGTTCCTCAACCCTATGGCGCTACAGATTATAACATTTCCAAAAGCCTGACATGTAACACAACTTTCAGTGCTCGCGATCTAAGGTAAATCCAGGTTTCCAAATGACATGACTGGAGGGCGTAGAAGTCAGAGGGCAGAATCCGTACCCTCTGAGTCAGGCGCGATTTTCACCTGCGACAACTGCAACAGGGCCTGCCGATCCAGAATCTGACTTTTCAGCCACAGCAGGCGCTGCAACTCAACAACTTGACCAAACTAGGTGCAGAGTTCCATTGTCTCCCGAGACAGACGGACGCCAAAAAGAAGAACACGAAGAAGAACAACAAATGGCAATATATTAACTTGAATTCGATGTTGTGATGATTCATTGTTTTGCTACATACATCCCAAACTCCAGGTGGACCTCTGAATGATTATGAATATGAACAAAAACGACAGGGAGGTAGTCATATTCTTTGCTTTGTAAATGAACCAGAGTAATGCACTAAATCAGGACATATAAAGTGCACTGATTTTGATTACTGTATGTTGTAATGATTGGGTAGCGCCCGTTTGTTACAGACAGAAAATATAATAGCTAATGAGGTCGGTCGTTTTTACAATTCCCGGCACCTGAAAGATGTCGAGGACATGGTCGTTTGGGAATTAGTTCACCGACTCGTCAAAACAGGAGCGGGACTCTCTAGAAGGTGAGATCACAATGGAAGTAGCAGTCCTTGCATTAGGAAAGACTAACTGACACATCCAAGGAATGATTGACGGTAGAACTGAGTTCTTTGATTGTAGTCCGGGTTATCAGTTAGGTATTTGATTAAAAAAAAAAAAGGTAGGTGTTCGGAAAGGAGAATTGCCATTGATATATAAAGAGAGGGTAATTATAATGTTTTGGAAAGAATGATATACCATGTGAATTTGTTCAAACTGGAGATCATTTTCAAAGCAAAATGGTGAAAGATAGGCTCAGCATGTATTGGTAACAGACTTGAAACTGTCATCCGCCATAAATGAAGATCAGCAGGTGGGTAACGTTGGGTTTTTTTTTAAACTGTTGCTGGTGACAAGATCAAAAACATTAGCCGTGGCGAAGTGGTTAGCGTCGCGGACTGATGGCTGGGAGGACGCGGGTTCGAATCCCAGCGGAGGTAGGTTTTTCGGCCCATGGCCGGCTCCTACCCAGAGTTGAGTGTGCTGTGGGCTTAAATGGGGAGACTGGGACCACACAGTCGAGCGTCATCAACTTCAAGGATGCGTCTTTGGGTGTGTTGCACTAATTATCTAACCAACACTGCAAGTGTCTGTATCTTTCGGGCCTGGTTAACGCCGGGATATCATTATGACAGGAAGCGTAGCGTACAGCCTTGTCATGCAGTTCCAAATAAAAAGTGGACCTGCATAGCAATATCGTTATTGTCATCGTCATCCTACTCCTCCTCCATCATCATCAATATAAACAATATAAACAAAACAGTCTCAAAGTCTGTGGCCTTTCATGCCCTGCTCTCATGGTGACCTGTTTCGATACCCCTCCACTTCCGTGCTTGATGTGAGTCCTGTCAATGTCTTCAGTGTCGGCAGATTCATGGGGGGCTGTTGTTTGAGGGACGTGGTGGCGGTCTCCACTCTGGGAGGGACGCTCACTCAGTCTGGCTCCGCGACTAAGCCATTATTGCCTTTAATAGGGGGCTTAGTAGGTGGTGTCCTAAGTACGTTGAATCAGAACAGGTACCACTGAACACCACCGAAGTGACTCAGCAGCAGTGCACGGTCTCCTCTGGTGTGTGGCCTCCTGGCGACCTAACATCGATCGTTCCCTGCGGCCTGCCGACGCTGGAACTGTGACGGATGAACCTGGGTGTGGCCGTGTACGGGGAAATCTAAATGAGCGGCGTGGGAATAATGCCACTGAAATGGCGCAGATGATGGGGCAGAACAAAAACAAAAACAAAGAAACAAAAACAAAACAAAAACAAAAACAAAAACAAAACAAACAAACAACCCCCCCCCCAACCCCCCCCCCCCCCCCCAAAAAAAAAAAAGCCACAAAAAACCCACACACACCCCAAAAAAACAACAAAAAAACAAAAAAAAAACACAACAACAACAAAACTAACAACATTAGTGGGGGTCTCTTTGCCGGCATGCCGCCAAGTCTGTCGAGTCTGTTCAATGAACAAACATCGGGTGTGTCTTAGTGTCCATGTTCGAACCACACACGGCACAGGCAGAAACACAAAGAGCCACGAAGACCCTGGGAGAAAGGCCACGACACGAGTCTGAAGCTCTCCATTCGCATTTTTCCCCCACGGTTTTCAAAATAAGCTGCTGTGTGCCGTTTCCGCTCACAACTGGTGCATGCTTGGTCTTTCATCAGTGGGAGGTAGACTAAAAAAATCTTTGGTAAAAGTCGACTTACTTGGGATAAAAGAGGCGACGTATCGAGCCACAAGCTCTTCTTCAGGCAAAAGTCTTTATCGCTTTGGAGTGATAACGCTTTGAATCGGGAGTGAAGGAACCTGGGGATTGTGCAGAAAAGAAAACAAATAAGCCTATATGCCGAATCCACCGATGTGTATTTTTGGTATTGTCAAAGTCCACAGTCAGTGGGTACAAGGACTTCAAGTTGGAGAAAAACATTGAGTTATATCGGCAGTGGTTTTTTTTTTTTTTTTTTTTTTTTTAAACAGTTATGGGTACACATGGACCGGTCAACGCGTGCTTCAGTGACATTTGTAATTACGTACATCATGTCGAACTGAAATGAGTGATGTCGATAGTTATACTACAACAGTGGCGTCGCCGACATGATATGGATCCGACAGGATTAAGATCCTTCAAAATTTCTTTATGACAGGATAAAGATCCATAACAAAATAGATCCAATTATCCCCTTTAATGTTACAATTCTTTTATCCAAATTCAATCCATCCCTAAACCACAGCCTTTTACCACCAAGAGTACCTTGTTACAACTTGGCGCTGTGAGCATAGGATGTGCTAATTCTTTTAATATCTCTTAATAAATCACAGCTCCTAGCCAAGCTTACTCTATCACATACTTGGCGCTGTGAGCTAGGATCTTACAGGGACAAGAGGTTACATTGACAGTCACATTGGGATAGTTTCACACAGGAGAAGAGAGAAGACAGTGCAGCAGGTACACAAGTCCACAAAGAAGAAACGTCGCCCACATCCAAGATGGTTTCATCCGACTTCCTGCCCAAACTCCCGACGCTATCCGGCGAGGAAAGCGGCAGTGAGGTCGACGACTTCATCAGTGAGGCCAGACTGATCCTCAATCTGCAGCACCTGGATGACGCGACAGCCTCTCTCTGGCTGATCTCAGCCCTTGCTGGCCGAGCTCGCCAGTAGATCGTCAGGCTGCCGGCGACACAAGTGGACACCCCAGCCAAGATCCTTGCAGTTCTTGAAGAGAACTGGGGAGATCAGTGAGACACCACAGCCCTAGCCACTGCGTTCTTCAGCAGACAGCAGCAGCCCAAGGAGACGGTGACCGACTACGCATCCCATCTTCAGCACCTATGGACCAAGGTCAACAAGGCTGAAGATGGAGTGATGCAGGTGCCAGCAACCATAGCCGCGACGCCTTCGCCAGAGGCTTTCAGCCAGCTGCACTCAGGCACAATGTCAAGCGCTACATCTGTGACCACTCTGACACCACCTTTGAGGCAGCGAAGAAGGAGGCCTTGCGATGGCTGCAGGAGGACAGCCACACCTACAACACCTGCCCCGGCATAAACAACACCACTATTGTTTGCCTGGAAGCCCAGCTGGCTACACTCACAGCTGAGGTCACCAGCCTGTGGAGACAACAGCAGCAGTCCACCATGCCAGCACACCACCCACATCCTCCAGGACCAGCGCTACATCCTCAACGCTGTGCTGCTGACCGCACCCCAGACCCTCCACACTGTGTATGGCGTGAGAGGTCCGGTACCACTGAGGACCAGTGTCGCCACAAACGACGCTACCAGGCCATGCGACAGAATGCTGACCACCAGCCTGCAGTTCCAATCCACAACCAGTGTGTCGATACCACACACATTGGGCAACCTGGACTGATGCCAGTTACTCCAGCTTCAAACCAGAGACACAGGAGAGACAGACAATGACGGAGGCGCCACAGCACACACATGATGCTGTTGTCCCACACTTGTCCCCACCTGTTCTCAGCCCCACACCACAGAGGTCCAGCCAACAACCACCCTCTGTCACGCCTACAGACCCGGTCCCCTGCACCACAAGAACAGTAAGGCGTCAGACCTAGACCCAGGACATCAACCCCACAAGCTGCACCAGAGCCGCCTCCACTACCACCAGATCCTGCACCAAGGCGATCCACATGACTGGCATCCAGGGCACCACTGACTGTGTGAAGAGACTGGTGAAGAACCATTTTACAGCCAGAGCTGAAACAGTGCTAATATGCTATTTTTCATATCATTCCTGTTCATGCTTTAATTCTGTTTTCATTTCAGATATTTCTGCACAATTCATGTTTTATGTCGTTGTTTTTTTCTCTTCTTGCTGAATCTGATCTAGCTTGTCGCAAAGTCTTAGCAATGCAAAAAGTATGTCTATGAACATGCCACAATAATTCATGTTATAATCTATGCTATTATACATGTATGCTGCTCTACATGTGCGTCTGACAGTGATATGATACACAGATTGATAGGCAGACAAATGAATGCTTTCAAACTTCATAGTGTATTTACCTAATTGGGACCCCTTCTCCATATCAAACTGTTCAAAGTTAAGTTAGGATGCATTCAACTAAGTCCAAACCCATAACTTAACCTGGCTAATGCCACTTTGAATATAGAAGTAGAGTGTTGTTCCTAAGAATGTTGCAGTTATTTCACATTCGCTTAGCTATCGGTTATCAGCTAAATTATCTCCCTTTACCTGATCAATAATTCTTGTTGATGTTCAGATAAGTCTGCTCACAAGAGTTACTTTTAATTAACCATCGCGGACGATGGATTTCAAAAGATGGGGGGAGATGTGACCAAGTGCTATGATTGCTCCAATACTTGCCCCACGCACAAGCTGTATTAGCTTGCCTCATGCACAAGCTGTATTAGCAGACGACAGTTTTCGCAACTAACCCAAGTGCAGAATGTATGACGTCACTCTGCTTACATCATTTTGTCCTCTTCGCCAGACAACCTACTCATGGCTGGACCAGTGTCGCGTCATGGTACGCTATTGGCTGAGCTGGAATCTGTGTTTCTTCTTCGTGGAATTTAATTAATATCTCTTTTGTCAGATCAGTAAACTACAAGTATATAATGGCAGAATCATCACAATTCCATCTTTAAGTCTATTCCATTTATGCGTGCCTACGTTAAACTGATTTAACGCAGTTTGTAATTTTCAGCGACGAGCTCATTAAAACTGACCCTGTTCAGGTGACTTAAGTTAAGATTATAAATTCATTGTAAATAGTCAACACTTCATTTTATACTCATTAGAAAGTAGGCGTTAAGCTCTTTCTTTTGCAACTTATGCGACGTAAATCGGTTCGGGGATCATTTAGAAATCTGTCACTGAACACCTTGTAAGAAACACAGTTGTCGTCGGATTTGGCCTGTTAGTGCCAATCTGCTTTGCAGCACACGTGACTGTCTTTATAGTCTACTTAACCTGCATGAATTGGCACAGTGAGTGATGAGTGGTCATTTCATACCTGGTCAGTCATCTGACCAGAGCTGCTCTGTCTCTCTCTTGCTGTGTCGTGTGCAGTGTGTTTGTCGTGTGTGTCCCCACAATGGCTGACACCTCGCTACGTATCGCTGTAAGTACTAGTGTGTAGAATGTGTTGATTTGTAAATTGTATCGTTCGACATGTACTTGTGTTCATATGAGTATGTTCAGTTATTGCTTTGACATGTTAGTCACAGCACGGCTATGATTGATCTAAATAATTGCCATGTCGTCATATGCTTGGAGCAGTGTTCCATTTGATTCTTCTTAACGTCACAGTCAGTGACGTCTCTGGACACAAGATAGTTTGTTCCAGAATGTTCTAGTGGATGAAGCATTCTTTCTCATCTGCTGTCACTGATGAAGGTTAGGTTACTTATCCCCGCTTCAGCGGAGGAGATTTAAATGTTGAGCACAAGCTTAGCTATGTTCATATTTGGCTTTGATGCAACAGATAACTTGTGTAAGTTCATTCACCACTGCCCTGCGAAGAACTCTCATACTGGGCTTTCTTAGTGCGTCCCTAGCATGAGAGTGAACACCATAGCCACACCTCAACGCCACGTTAATGTGGGTGTTCCTCAGTCAAGGGACATGGGGCAGGGTGGACATGATGCAAGTCATGACGAAAGTGGCATGGACGCGGACGACCGGCGCGATAACAAGACTAGATCTCGGCATCCCCCATCGAGAGGAGTCGCAGTCTAGACTGGTCAGGCTGGAGAGCCATAAAACCTCCTAGGAGATGGAAACTCTGATTTTAAAATCCCCCAGCTATGGGTATAATAGCACCCCCGACTGGGCACATCCACCTTTTTGGAGGTTCGTCCAACGAAGGCAGAGAACAGGTAGATATGCCCATCACCCACCATCGACGGACACCCCAGCTGCCTGGACAACTTTGAGGGCGTCAGCATGGATGCAAAAGATGCTGCGGCCATGCAGGACAGGGCCAGGGGTGAACCACACCATAGCTTGTGGACCTCGGCTGCTGGTCACCCAACGAAGTCGGCGTGGAATCTGACTATGCTCCGGCATAGTGTGGGAACTCCGGTAGGGGCAACGAGTCCACACGCACCCCTCTAAATGATCATGCCTCAGACAAAACAAATGGATATTTCGATGTGGTGTCGTCCCCGTGGACCTATGTCAGGTGGGGACGGTGCCGGGCCCTCAGCCTCAAAAGGGCCCACCTCAGCGACTGGTGGCTCTGCAGACCTAGGACTCAGGGGAAAGCAGAGTAGAGCTACTGGTCACACTTCTCTACCAACGACAGCCCTAAGAGTGGTACAGTGGAACGCGGAGGGCATCCAGCAAAAGAAACCAGAGCTGCAGGCCTTCCTGAGAGACAACTAAGTGGATATCATCTGCATCCAGGAAACCCACCTATCAAAAGACCGCAGATTCTTTGTCAGGGGATACGATACCTTCAGACGAGATAGACTGACTGGACTCAAAGGAGGACTCAAAGGCAGAGTTTTAACCCTCATAAGACAAGGCATCCCGGCAGTTCTGACGGCCCAATCAGCAGAAGGGGAACTTGAATTTATCACCATCAGAACATTCATGAAGGGCGAATAACTCTACATCACGAACTGCTACAGTTCATCAAGTACAAGGCTACACCTCCACACCCTCCAGCTGTTTACAGAGAAACATCTCACCACTGGTGACTTCAATGGCCACTCACCCTCATGGGGATATGAGACCACTGACTCCAGAGGAAAGGAGATCGAGGACTGGATGACGGACAACCAGTTGATACTGATCAACAAGCCTCAGGACAAGCCATCCTACTACTCCAGAGCCTGGAAAAAAACATCCATCCCCCGACCTTGCCCTTGCCACGGAAGACATCCAGAAGCGGGTCAGTAGGGTCATCAACAACCAGCTTAGTGGAAGTGACCACCTACCCATCACTCTCTGTATCTCTGACATGAAGACCACCACAGAATACTGCAGAAAGAGAGCCAGCTGGAACTTTAAAAGAGCGAAATGGACAGACTACCAGCTCCATGTAGAGACCCTCTGTAACATCACCTTCACAGAGGACGTCAACTGGAACACAAAGCTTTTGACGGAAGCCATTCTCGGTGCAGCCAAGAAATCCATCCCCCGTGGATTCAGGAAAGGACTACAAACCCTACTGGCCCAAAACACTGGCCAATCTCTATCAGAAGATGTCCATGGCCAGAGAAAGCATGGAGACAATCACCAGGCACAATGAGCTGAAAGAGGAGTTCAACACCACCAAAGTCAGGGAACTCCAACAAAACTGGCATGACAAGACATCATCGCTCAGCCTGGAAAGCAGCACAGGGGAACTATGGCGACTCGTCAAGACCCTCAACGAGGACGCCACATCCACTCGTGGTACAACAGTACTGGAATAAGATGGCAGTTTCCACACTGGGAAAAGTGCAGCAAATCTCCTTGCAGACGCCTTTAGAAACGAAAGCATAATAAAGGTCCCACCACAAAGAAGGAAAGAAGTTGAGCGCCAACTTCAGAATCAGACTCGGCTGCAGACCATCACGTCCCCAACCATGACCTCAAACTTTACCATGGCAGAACTCAATGATGCAATCAAGAAGGTCCAGAACAAGAAAGCCCCAGGCAAAGGCGGAGTCTGCAACGAAATGATCAAGCACCTTGGGCCATCTGCTAGACAGAAGCTACTTGAGCTCTTTAACCAGTCGTGGAACACTGGTATCTTTCCATCAGCGTGGAAGGAAGCCACCATCATCCCTATTCTGAAAAAGGAGAAAAACCCCAAGAACAAGAACAGCTACAGACCCATCAGCTTGCTCAGCTGCCTCGGCAAGACTCTCGAGCGCATGGTCAACAAACGACTGATGTGGCACCTAGAAACCAACAACCTGATCACCAAAGAACAGACGGCCTTCAGGAAAAATAGAAACACTGAAGACCAGCTCATCCACTTGGCACAGTCAATAGAGAACGCCTTCCAGGAGAAGAAGAAAGTCATCGCCACATTCATAGACCTATCCAAGGCCTTTGATAAGGTGTGGAAACTAGGCCTCCTCCTGAAGCTATCGACTATGGGAGTGACAGGGCATATGTTCAACTGGGTCAAAAGCTTCCTGAGCCACAGAACGGCAAGAGTCAAGCTCAACGGCAGCCTGAGTCACAATATCACCATCAGGGAAGGAGTCCCACAGGGAGGCGTCATCTCTCCCACCCTCTTTGTCGTCTTCATCAACGACATTACACAAGGCCTGACCACCCACATTTCCCGAGCCTTGCATGCTGATGACTTTGCAATGTGGAATAATGCTCAGTCCACCTCAACAGCAACAGTCAGGATGCAAGACGCCTTGAACAACACCTCAAAATGGGCGCAGGACTGGTGTGTCACCATTAACAGTCTCAAGACAGTGGCCACTTGTTTTTCTCTTTCCACCACTACTGAGAACATCAAACTGACGGTCAACAGCCAGCAAATTCCACAAGAAGACACACCAACCTACCTCTGTGTCAAACTGGACAGGAGATTGACATGGAACCCCCACATCAAAGAGACAGAAAAGGAGGCTACAAAAAGGCTGTCCCTCATGAAGAAACCAGCGGGCACCAAATGGGGAGCCAACAACACCATCCTCAAACAGGTATACACAGGCAACATCCGCCCAGTAATGGAATACGGATCATCAGCCTGGGCCACTGCTGCACTAACCAACACAAGCAGGCTGGCCAAAGTGCAAAACACAAGCATGCGGATCATCACTGGGGGACTGAAAACCACTCCCATCATCACCCATGAAGCAACCACAGGACTCGCTCCCCTGGACACCAGACGAGAAGAGAAAGTTCTCATATAGCATGAAAAACTCCAAAGACTTCCCTCACACCCAGCCCACCAACAGCTGCAAGAACTAACCAAAAATAGACTCGAGAGAAGCAGCTTCAACCACCTGGCAAAAGAACTGCTGAGAACCCACAGGATGCCGAAGAATGGAATCTTCAGCAGGACGGCATGTTCTATGCTACAGACGTGCCAGGAGTGACCAGCAAGGGAGACCAGCCAGACTGCATGCTGAAGACCCTCACGCTGGAGATGCTGCACGCAAAGTACGACGCCTCAGTGTGGACTCGTATCTACACTGACGGATCTGCTGATGCAGCCATTAAGAATGGAGGAAGTGGAATCTACATCAGTCACCCAGATGGCCACACCTCCACACACTCTCTGCCTGCGGGTGGACGCTCGTCAAACTACCGGGCAGAACTTACTGCTCTGAGAGAATCTGCCAGACTGATCAAAGCAGAGCAACACCCGCCTGAACACGTCGTCTTTCTGACAGACTGCAGATCAGCCATCCAAAAATTGCAGTCACCCGGTGAGCAGTTGGAAAGAGACACACAGCGCCTGCTTGGCGATCTCTCGCTACACACACACGTCGCTGTCCAGTGGATCCCTGCCCACTGCGGTCTGGCAGGAAACGAGGAGGCGGACAGACTGGCCAAGTCTGGCAGCAGAACTGGAGCAGACAAATCAGCCAGTCTCATACAGGGAGGCCTCACCTGCAGCGATTCCAGCAGACAATCATATTCCGACTACCCACCGCCTGCGAGACCACATGTACCGAATAAAGCTGTCACACACTCCTGACTGCCCGTGTGAGACAGGCCCACAAACCCCGGAGCACATCCTGCAGTCCTGCCCCCTGTATCAAGATGCACGGACGCAGCAGTGGCCCTATGGAGCCACACTGGCAGAAAAGCTCTGGGGCACCAAAGAAGATCTCATCAAGACCACCACCTTCATCTCCAGCATAGGACTGCAAGTCTGAGACCATGATCACGGGGAACGCAGAAGAAGAAGAAGAAGAAATTCACCACTTAATGGTTAAGCCATGATGGTGCTTCACTTACTCTCTGGTCTGTCAGTTTGTCAGTATTATATCTAAGCCCCTGATTCTCTATCTTGTTTGTTATTCAGGTATTATCTTACATGCTGATATCAGTTGTACTGCTACAGTGTGCTCAGTACTCTAAGATGTGTGTAGTATTCTGTTGAGGTGATTACATGATAGTGTTTGATTAATATCAGTTATTGGTTAAAACCACTTGATATGGATCGGTCTGTTAATTGTAATTTAGTTAGCATGCTCTCTCCTATACGGCTTACTCCAGTATAGGCTACATGATAAACTGATTCATTTGAGTCACTTTGGCACAGTATAAGCTTTACCTAATCTATACTGTCGGAGCCTTTCCCAATTGGAAATGGAGTGAAACAAGGTTGTGTCCTCGCGCCGACCCTCTTCACGATCTTCTTCAGCATGATGCTCCAACAGGCCACTGAAGATCTTGGCGACGACGACGGTATCTTCATCAGATACCGCACTGATGGCAGCCTATTCAACCTGAGGCGGCTACAGGCCCACACCAAGACACTGGAGCAACTCATCAGAGAGCTTCTGTTTGCCGACGATGCTGCCCTCGTCGCCCATACAGAAGCGGCCCTGCAGCGTATAACGTCCTGCTTCGCAGAGGCTGCGCAGCTCTTCGGCCTAGAAGTCAGTCTGAAAAAGACGGAAGTTCTCCACCAGCCTGCCCCACAGGAAGAATTCCACGCTCCTCACATCAACATCGGTGAGACAGAGCTGAAGTCGGTCCACCAGTTCAGCTACCTAGGCTGCACCATCTCGTCTGACGCCAAGATCGACAAGGAGATCGACAACAGACTTGCAAAGGCAAACAGCGCATTCGGCAGGCTGTACAAGAGAGTGTGGAACAACAAACACCTGAAGAAAGACACAAAAATCAGCGTGTACAGAGCTGTTGTACTGCCCACCCTGTTGTATGGCTCCGAAACCTGGGTCACCTACCGGCACCACATACGACTGCTTGATCGCTTCCACCAGCGCTGCCTTCGCACCATCCTCAGCATCCACTGGAGTGACTACATCACAAATGTCGAGGTCCTGGAGCAGGCAAAGACTATCAGCATCGAGGCAGTGCTGCTAAAGACCCAGCTACGTTGGGCAGGGCACGTGTCCAGGATGAACCACCGCCTGCCCAAGATCGCGCTGTATGGCGAACTGTCCACTGGCCACCGTGACAGAGGAGCACCCAAGAAGAGATACAAAGACTCCTTGAAGAAAGCTCTCGGTGCCTGTCACATTGACCATCGCCAGTGGTCCGCAGTAGCCGCTGATCGAGAGACCTGGCGACGCACCATCCACCAAGCTGTCTCCTCCTTCGAAAACAACCGCAGGGCCAGCCTTGAGGACAAACGCAGAAGGAGGAAGAACCACGACGCTGCAGCCGTGAACCCAGACCAGACTTTCCCTTGCAACCGCTGCGGCCGACTATGCTTTTCCCGCATTGGCCTTGTCAGCCATGAGCGTGCCTGCATCAGACGTGGACAACGCCCTTCCTAGATCTTCGTCAGCGAAGCCAGGCCATGACTGTCAGTGTACCTCTAGTAAATCAGCTTAGCCTCAACCACTGTAACTGCACTGTTTAAATGTATTAGAAAAGTCTTTGGCTGTCAGTGTTTGGTTTTCACACGTATGCATTATTTTTATGCTGTGGCTTAGTCCAGACCAAGCATTACTCTTTCCATTTCAGTTATCATGCTTTCGCCTATACGGCATACTCCGGTATAGTGCCACATGATGATTGATTCATTCGAGTCGCTTTAAATTTAATACAGCTGAAATAGTTTTTCATGAATTAGGTTGTTTGGGTACTTTTGCTAATTAAGCATAACCCTAGCCCCTTAGTTGCATGGTCTTGGGGACCTGGTGAAGGATAACAGACATGTTAATTTTATGAGTTTATTGTGTATGTGTACTTGATAGTGATTATATTTTATAAGTTATATGTTAGATATTTTAAGTACTATGTTTGAGGTTTGATTTCCCATTTGGAGTTGGTAGGATGAGTTTGTTGTATTTTGATAATTATGTTGTTATTATTTACTATAAGGTATGATAGTATTAATGGTACTTGACTAAGGGAGTTGCATAATATGAGTTTTATAGGGGTACTAGGTAAGATATTAGTGTATTATATGTTAAGATTATATTTTGACATAGTGTAAGTTACACAGTTTTATATTGGGCAGAGTATTTGTAGTATATTATATGGTTTTAGTTAGGTTATGATTTTTAGTTGCCCTAGTTCTTGGTATTGTAGTTTTGAGAATTTAATACTTAGATTTTAGATAAGTAGCTGAGTTGTTTTGGGCAAATACCAAACCCAGAGGTAGGCACAGCACTGTGTATGCTCCTTGCTACCCACATCCATGACTGACTGACCTCCCACTTATGGTGCTTCTGGTGTTCATGTATTGTAGAATATGGTTTTTGTGTTTCGGTTTGGTTTTGGTTCCCTCCTTTATACTTTGTTGATGCAGGTACTCTACCAGTCTTGGTCTTTGCCTCATGTATGCTCATTGTTATACGTACATGCAACATTGACATTGTATTTATGGCTTTTATTTGTTTGTGTCTTGCAGGCACTGTTTTCCTGTAATAACTGTAGTGAATAAACCATTGAGAGGGCGTCCGCTTTCATATGCCTCTGCCTGCACGGGAACCTGCTATCTTCTACTACTCCCAATCCCCCATTCCATTCCTACACCCTTACCCCCTATTCTTCCTGTCTCCACTCCACTCCAACCCTACCCTTACCCCGACACCATCACAATTGTTATTAATTTTTGTTTTGTTTTTTATACAAAACTGGGCGTTAAGAGGGTCTGCTCTTCTGCAGAGGAAAGCGGCACAAGTTTATGTGGAAAAGCAAAGATGGCGAAGGAAATCCGTAAGCAAGACAGAAAACGACAACACATTGAACAAGTTAGAGGTCACACAGAACTCCCTGACACGGAGAAGCAGGTTGCTTTTGCAAGACCAGAAAAGCGATCTGACGGTTTTCCAACAAAGGAAGAGTTGAAATGATGGAAGACGAAAGAAAGTTTACCGCCACCTTCAGGGGAAATATTTGTGTGATAGAGGGGAGACTAGTTGAGATGAAGACACACAAGGATAAACAAGAACAGGAAATCAGACGCTTGAAAAAGAAATGTGAAAATCGTCAAAGTATGATTATGAAGCGAGACAGCAGGTAAACGAACAGAACCTCATTGCGCACAATATCCAAGGAAAACTATCGAGATCACTCATTTTAGTTCAGGTTCCTCAAGGCCTGACTAAACGTGTTGGGTTACGCTGCTGACCAGGCATCTGAGATGGTGTTGCTTTGATGAATTCGGCAGAACGCAGTGACACCTCCTTGTGCAACTGAACTGAACTGAGTTCAAATGCCAACACTGTGTGAAGAAAGTGGTGGGAGAGAGCAGAATGACTTGTAACGAAATTCATGCCGAAGTCATCCCCAGGTTTATCGGCTTCCAGAGCGCGAGGCAGAGACAGCACAGGGCTGTTTGAAGATGGTGTGCACTGGAGTTGGTGTGTAAAGTGCCGTTGTAGTAATCATAAGTTGCAGATCGAAACAGGAAAAGGAGAAGGCGAAAACGGAGGTAAAAGAATCTCCAAGTAGTGCAATATGAAAAAAAATGTCTGGAATGATTTTCATTTTGTTTTTAGAATGTTCTAAACATATTGCAATTCGAAATGAATTGTGTTTCATATTGATCCCATATGTCAATTTTCGGTTCAGGGAATTCATTTCGTGCCGGGAAGAAAACACAACTCAAGTAAGTTCATAAAACTTGGAAAGGGTGTATAACTTGTAGTTACATCTAGAATATACTTGTCAATATGTTGAAGTCTGTTTTGTTTTATCGCAAACCATTATTAGTAGCATCTTTGTGTGT
>NC_134884.1:16964168-16969168 GCF_041734735.1 Babylonia areolata
GTCCAATCTGCGCACGAAATGTTCGCTGACAGTTGGGGCAGACAAAGACAGGCATATCATTGTCAGGGAGCTTGTTTGCCCGTGACTTTCTGGCCTGCCTCTTCTGAACAGCTGCAGCAGTCCTGTTGGCCTCGCACAACTTGGCGCCTTTGTGCACAGCAGCGCGCCATTTGTTACGGTCCACTGCAGATTCCTCCCAGGAGTCAGGGTTGATATCAAACGCTTTCAGAGAGACTTTCAGAGTATCTCTGAAGCGCTTCTTCTGACCTCCGTGTGATCTCTTCCCTTGTTGCAGCTCGCCATAGAAGAGCCTTTTGGGCAGCCGATGGTCTGGCATGCGTGCCACGTGTCCAGCCCAGCGAAGCTGGGACTGCATCAGGATGGTGAAGATGCTGGGAAGGGTGGCTTTTGCGAGCACCTCTGTGTCTGGGGTCCTGTCTTGCCACTTGATGTTCAGTAGCTTCCTGAGGCATGTTGTGTGGAAGTGGTTCAGCTTCTTGGCATGTCGTTGGTACACTGTCCAAGTTTCGCAGCTGTACAGTAGTGTGGGGAGAACTACTGCTCTGTAGACCTTTAGCTTGGTCTCAAGACTAATGCCTCTTCTGTTCCAGACATTTGCACTGAGTCTACCAAAAGTTGCACTTGCTCTTGCAATCCTGACATTCACTTCATCGTCGATGGTCGCATTTCGTGACAGTGTGCTGCCAAGGTATGTGAACCGCTCCACCGCACTGAGTCTCTGACCGTTGACTGTGATGTTGGGCTCAACGTAGGGTTTCCCTGGGGCTGGCTGATGGAGAACTTCAGTTTTCCTCGTGCTGATGGTAAGGCCGAAGTTCCTGCTGGCAGTGGCAAACTTGTCGACGCTGAGTTGCATGTCAGCTTCAGATCCAGCGTTGAGGGCACAGTCATCAGCAAACAAAAAGTCTCTGATGATGTCTGTCATGACCTTCGTTTTTGCTTGAAGCCTTCTGAGGTTAAACAGCTTGCCATCTGTTCGGTACTTTAGGCCGATTCCAACATCGCCATCTCTGAAGGCATCAGTAAGCATTGCAGAGAACATGAGGCTGAACAGCGTTGGAGCCAGGACGCAGCCTTGCTTGACACCATTTGTGACAGCAAAAGGAGCAGATGTTTCGCCATTGTCCTGGACTCGAGCCTGCATGCCTTCATGGAATTGGCTGACCAAGGAAATAAATTTCCGAGGGCATCCGTACTTGGCCATGATCTTCCACAGTCCCTCTCTACTCACGGTGTCAAAGGCCTTAGTGAGGTCGACATAGGTGGAGAACAGATCAGCATTTTGCTCCTGACATTTCTCTTGCAGCTGCCTTGCAGCAAACACCATGTCCGTGGTTCCGCGCTCTTTCCGGAATCCACATTGGCTCTCAGGCAAATGACCTTGGTCAAGGTGTGCTGTGAGGCGGTTTAGTAGGATCCTGGCAAGTATCTTGCCTGCGATGGAGAGCAAGGAAATGCCCCGATGGTTATCACAGGCTTGCCGGTTCCCCTTTCGCTTGTACAAGTGAATGATAGATGCATCTTTGAAATCCTGGGGGATCGTCTCTTCTTTCCACATGAGTGAGTACAGCTGATGAAGCTTCTCAGTCAGCACAGTGCCTCCATCCTTGTAGACCTCTGCTGGTATGGAGTCTGAGCCAGGTGCTTTGCCACTGGATAGCAGACGGATTGCTTTCTGGGTCTCAAGAAGTGTTGGCGGATCGTCCAGTGCTTCGTTGGTGGGGACTTGTGGGAGACGGTCTATGGCTTCATCATTTATGGAGGAAGGGCGATTTAAGACACTGTTGAAGTGCTCAGCCCATCGTTCGAGAATGTTCTCCTTCTCGGTGATCAAGGTATTCCCATCTGCACTGAGGAGGGGGGATGATCCTGAGGATGTGGGGCCGTAGACTTCTTTTAAGGCATCATAGAACCTCTTCATATCGTGCCTGTCAGCATATCCCTGGATCTCATCAGCTTTGTCACTCAGCCACTTATCCTGCATCTGGCGTAACTTTTGCTGAACAGTCCTGCGGATGGCATTGTACGCATCCTTTTTTGATGTGGATTTTGGGTTGCTCAGGTGGGCTTGATGCAGACGGCGTTTCTCATCCAGAAGCTGCTTGATTTCATCACAGTTTTCATCAAACCAGTCTTTGTGCTTTCTGATCATGGGTCCCAGGGTCTCTGAAGCTGTACTATAGATCAGCTCACGCAGGGTCCTCCAGTCAGACTCCACATTCTGGTTGTTCAGAGAGGCGGATTCCAGACGATCTTCCAGCAGCTCCACAAAGGACTGTTTGATGGTGATGTTTTTCAGCTTAGCGATGTTGAGCCGTTTTGGAGCCTTCTGGCCTTGGGGGCGTCTCTTGGGCTGGATTCGAATATTCAGCTTCGAGACTACAAGGCGATGGTCTGTCCAACACTCGGCGCCGCACATGGTCTTTGTTACACGTACATCTTGCCTATCCCTTTTCCTGACGATGACATAATCGATGAGATGCCAATGCTTTGAGCGAGGGTGCATCCATGACGTCCTGTTACGGGTAGGGAGGCAGAAAACTGTGTTGGTTATCAGCAGTTCGTGCTCTGCACATGTCTGAAGCAAAAGCAATCCATTTGGGTTGCAGTGGCCCACACCGTGCTTTCCAATCACTCCATCCCAGGAGATGTAGTCAGAGCCAACTCTAGCATTGAAGTCCCCAAGAATGATGAGCTTGTCTGCTTTAGGGATGGCAGCAATGACAGAGTGAAGGTCCTCGTAGAACTTCGCCTTCACTTCATCCGGGTTGGTCATGGTTGGGGCGTAGGCACTGACAATGGTGAGGTGCTTCTGGCCAGATGCCAGTGGGAGTTTCATGGTCATAAGCCTATCGTTGACTCCCTTTGGGATTCCAGCTAGCTTGCTGACAAGTGCTGTTTTTACTGCAAAACCAACACCAGCCTCACGTCGCTCTTCGCTTCCTCGTCCACTCCAGAAGAAGGTGTAACCAGATCCCCGTTCACAGAGCTCGCCTTCGCCTGCAAGCCGAGTCTCACTCAAGGCTGCGATGTCGATATTGTATCTGGCGAGTTCGGATGCAACTAGTGCTGTTCTCCTTTGGGGTCTGTCCGTGTTATCTCTGTCCAGGAGAGTCCTTATGTTCCAAGCACCAATGGTGAGAGGAACGATCCTTGCTTTTTTCTTTTCTTTCTCTTTGTTTCGACCGCTGATGTAGGGTCCCCGCCAGCCGCGGTATGCTGGCCAGGGTGATATGGAGCAGGCAATTTTTAGGGCACCTTTTCTAGCCCCTTCCTCATGCCAGGGAGGTGAGCAGTGCATTCCTAAAGAGGGCTGCTCAGACGCTCAGACGGCTGCCGAGCTCCATCGCTGCTCCTGTCGACGAAGAACGACCCTATGGCCTGAGCCGCCTGCGTGCAGGTCTGCGGCTGCGACTGCCAGTGTACCCACACCTGTCGTTTCGTCGCTCGCCTGTCGCCACAGGACTTGGGGGTGATGAAATGATGAAGGATGAAAGGTCATTTTGGATGACTGATGACTTGCGCGATGAGTTTGTTTAAAGTGAAGAGGAGTTGCGCAACGTCGACCTCACTCTCTCGTCCGGGTCCACCAATTTCCAGTGGCAAGACTAAGTCGAGACGACTGGAGGATGAGCACGGATGCAGTGGATGACCAAGATATCCTTTCGGTGTCTCATCTTGCTCTCTGCACTCCACAGTGCGTTGCTGTAACTGCCTTCCTCTCCGTTGAACCGATAGGTTTCTTCCGCAGATTCTGCCGGATCCAGACTTCGCATGCATGGATAGACACACCCCGGGGGCCAACTGCGTGTGGCATGCACACAGCACGGTGGAGCTAGATGGCCGTCGGTGGCTCTCCTGAGCCGACGCCCTTTTATGGATCTCCATAAGGGTGTCTAGCCACCCGCCTCACCAGTCCCAGAAGGGAGTGGTGGGAGTGCCGGTTTAGTCGTCGGCAACCCGACCCTGAACAGGTTGTACTGGATTACAGGTTACCAGTAGCAGATCTCATGACCTGACCTGACACAACGCATCGTATGTAAAAAGTCATCAAGCCAGGTACATGTCGATGCAGGGTTTCTGTATAGGTATCCAAGAAGAACGGGGGGCGACATACAATACTTCATTTCAGTCCAGATCCACTCAATCATTGTGTACTCTTAATCAGTTCTCCTTTTGACATATTGGGATATGCTATTGTGTATATAGAATGCAAGTCCAGTTTCACCGTGGTTAACTGCATCTCGACGAATTATGTCACAGTTGGGGATCGACAGCATAGCGTTTGTTATTCGGAAGTCATGACGCATTTCATTGAGTCCGAGCATTTGGATGATAGGGGGTCCATTCAAAAGTAAATATGTATATCGGGTATTTTGTTATACAAATGGTAGACATTTAAGTGAGCAATTCTTGTCCCGTTGGCTTTGCGTTTCCATGTAACCTGACATATTCTTCAGCAGAAGTTGGAGATCAATATTATGATACAAAAATAAAGAAAAAATAAAAACAAATTCATGGAAATGTTAAAAAAAAAGAAAAAAAAAAGTGCCTGACAACTGAAACACAGCTGGCTGAACTACCGAGACAGAGAGAGAGAGAGAGAGAGAGAGAGAGAGAGAGAGAGAGAATCCTGAACTGAACACTGAAATGCTTAATGGTGAACAGATATTCAGCTCCAGTGACATGGTGGTACAAATCAGAAGAATAATGAGATATATACAATGATGGTGAAGAGAGAGAGACAGAGAGAGAGAGAGAGACAGAGACAGAGACAGAGAGAGGCAGAGAGACAGAGAGACAGAGGCAGAGAGAGACAGAGAATCCTGAACTGAACACTGAAATGTTTGATGGTGAACATATATTCAGCTCTAGTGACATGGTGGTGTAAATCAGAACAATAAAGGGATACATATATGTATCTATATATATATATATATATATATATATATATATATATATATAGAGAGAGAGAGAGA
>NC_134884.1:16974168-17039168 GCF_041734735.1 Babylonia areolata
GTGTGTGTATGTGTGGAGGGTGAATAGGGAGAGACAACGCTAGGGAAAATGGAAACGTTATAAACGCCAACATCAAACAACTATAACAAATGTCCTATTGGACTACGCAGCAAACCTGCAACAGCAAATAACATATTGGAATTGTTAATAACACATTCAAAAGAACTTTTGGTGAAGTCTGGTAAAAAACATATTAGATTCTGACATTCGAATATTATATGGTTGCTAGATATGTGTTCTCCACATATGCACCTAACATCTTTGCTGAACTTAGTTATAAAAGCGTTCAGTTTTATCCTGTTTGATAATGTATGGATCTGCCTTAATCTTATTGAATTACTGTATGTATTTGACTCATTGATAGTTCCCGGTTGTTGCACATTAATTACACTACGGTTTAAAGTTTTGCCGTTTTCCTGGTATAATTCTCTGACTTCGTTCCACGATGTTTTTTCTAGTAATCGATAACCCTCTTGTACAGACAGAGGCACATAAAGTTCTATGGTTCCCTGTTCGTTTTTTGCTCCTTTTCTTGCAGCACTGTCAGCCCATTCATTGTAGAAAATACCAAGATGTGAAGGAACCCAGCAAAACGTAATATGTGTTCCTTTCAAGCTTAAAAGATGTAAAATGTGGCTGATTTCTATTATGATTTTGGATTTGTTCTTACAATTCGATGAGTTTAAAGCACATAATACAGATTTGGAATTAACACAAAAAAAGACTTGTAGAAGGCAAATTGCAAGATCAAGAATATGATTTAGAGCCATAAGAACAGCAATAAGTTCAGCAGTGAATAGTGAACGATTTTTACCAATATAGTATGATCTTTCCGTTTTCAGTTTTGGTATAACGAAAGCTGAACCTGCTTGGCCATTGTCTAATAGTGAGCCGTCCGTGTAGATCTGTAAATGATCACAGTATCTATTTTGAAGGTGTACTCGGACTTCCGTTGCCATGATATATATATATATATATATATGTGTGTGTGTGTGTGTGTGTGTGTGTGTGTGTGTGTGTGTGTACATTTATTGCCATGTGTGTGTCCCAGTACAGTTAGTACCATGTGCGTGTCTCAGTACAGTTAGTTCCATATGCGTGTGTGTGTGTGTGTGTGTGTGTGTGTGTGTGTGTGTGTGTGTGTGTGTGTGTGTGTGTCTCAGTACAGTTAGTACCACGTGCGTGTCTCAGTACAGTTACTACCATGTGTGTGTCTCAGTACAGTTAGTACCATGTGTGTGTCTCAGTACAGTTAGTACAATATGTGTGTCTCAGTACAATTAGTACCATGTGTGTGTCTCAGTACAGTTAGTACCATATGTGTGTGTGTGTGTGTGTGTGTGTGTGTGTGTGTGTGTGTGTGTGTGTGTGAGTTTGTGTGTGTGTGTGTGTGTGTGTGTGTGTGTGTGTGTGTGTCTCAGTACAGCTAGAACCATGTGCGTGTCTCATTACAGTTAGTACCATGTGTGTGTCTCAGACAGTTAGTACCATATGTCTGTCTCAGTACAATTAGTACTATATGTGTGTCTCAGTACAATTAGTACCATGTGCGTGTCTCAGTACAATTAGTACCATGTGTGTGTCTCAGACAGTTAGTACCATATGTCTGTCTCAGTACAATTAGTACAATGTGTGTGTCTCAGTACAGTTAGTACCATGTGTGTGTCTCAGTACAGTGAGTACCATATGTGTGTCTCAGTACAATCAGTACCATGTGTGTGTCGCAGTACAGTTAGTACCGTATGTGTGTCTCAGTACAATTAGTACAATGTGCGTGTCTCAGTACAGTTAGTACCATATATGTGTCTCAGTACAGTTAGTACCATGTATGTGTCTCAGTACAGTTATTACCATGTGTGTATCCCAGTACAGGTAGTACTACGTGTGTGTCTCGGTGGAATTATTACCATGTGTGTGTCCCAGTACAGTTTGTGTGTGCATCTTAGTACAGTTAGTAACATGTATGTGTCTCATTACAGTTATTACCATGTGTGTCTCAGTACAGTTAATACCATGTGTGTGTGTGTGTGTGCGTGCGTGCGTGCGTGCGTGTGTGTGTGTGTGTGTGTGTGTGTGTATGTGTGTGTGTGTGTGTCTCAGTACCGTTAGCATCGTGTGTGTGTCTCAGTACGGTTAGTACCGTGTGTGTGTGTGTGTGTGTGTGTGTGTGTGTGTGTGAGTACATTAAGTACCACGTGTGTGTCTGAGTAGAGTTAATACCATGTGTCTTGTCTCAATCAGTGTGAGTACGTTATTAGTTGTTAGTTTGTTCTTTTTTGACGATGGACTGATTCCCAGATCTCCAGCATGCCGACCCAGACCCCGGAAGGCAAGTGGAACTGTTCAGTGGGCAGCTGGTCCAGCTTTAGCCCTCACCTGGCCTGCAACGTGGTCACCCAGTGCCTGGACGGCAGGGATGAAGAGGACTGCGGGTACCCCAGGTGTCGTGGTGTGGGTTTTGAGGTCAACGGGAAGTGCTACAGCCTGGAGTTCTTGAGCAGCAATAGGGAGCTAACCACGTACTCCCCCATCAAACGGTGTCTGGAGGAAGGGGCGCGGATCGCCAGTCTCCGCACCGTGCGGGAGTACAAGGCTGTCACGCGGCTGATATGGACACATCAACAGTTCCCAGTGATTGTCGGCCTGCACTCCGCTTTCCATGGTGCTCCCAGCATGTATTAAAAAAGCTCACGTGAATTGTCTGTTTGTCCGTACGCAAACACTCGCACACACACACACACACACACACACACACACACACACACACACACACACACACACACACACACACACACACACACACACACACACACGCACACACACACAGAGGAGAGAGAGAGAGAGAAAGAGAGAGAGACAGAGACAGAGACAGAGACAGAGATTACATTACTCAACTGTAAAATAATTATCTTTAAATAACAAGTGGTAGCGATAGAAAAAAACGAAATTATAATGAAGTGAAATACAACATAAGTTACGAATTTTTTTTTTATTGGGAGGGGGGGGGGGGGAGTCGGGTGCTGTCCCATCTGCACCGTTTCAGTGGCATTACTCCCATGCCGCTCATTCCGAGTCCACCATACACGGACACATCCGGGTTCGTCGGTCGCAGTCTCAGTGCCGGCTGCCCACAGAAACCATCGATGTCGCCAGGAGGCCACACGCCAGAGAAGGCTCACTGCTGCTGAGTCACTTCGGTGGTGTTCGGCAGTGCGTGTTCTGATTTAACGTACTTAGGACACCGCCTACTAACCCCCTTACTGACTACCATAATGGCTTAGACGCGGAGCCTGACTGAGTGAGCGTCTCCCTCAGAGTGCAGATCGCCACCACGTCCCTTAAACGACAGTCCCCCATGAATCCGCCGACAATGAAGACCTTGACATGACTCACCCCGAGCTCAGACGTGGAGGGGTATCGAAACTGTGGTCACCATGAGAGCAGGACATGAAAGGCCACATGATTTTAGACTTTATGATATCAAACAATTATAAAAAAAAAAAAAAAAGATGATGAAGGAAGAGGAGGAGGATGACGATGATTATGATACTTCTATGGAGGTACTCTACGCTTCCTGTCATATTGATATCTCGGCGTCGACCAGACCCGAAAGATACAGACACTTGCACTTTTGGTCAGAAATTTAGAGCTACTCACCCAAAGACGCATCCGTGAAATGAATGATACTCGACTGTGTGCTACCAGTCTTCCCATTTAAGCCCATAGCACACTCAACTCTGGAGTAGTAGCCGGCCGCTGGGTTTCGAACCCGCGTACTTCCAGCCGTATGTCTGCGACACCAACCACTTCGCCACGGCGGCTGGTACATTAAAAATTTTGGTCAAAGGGCTTTTCAGTGTCAAGAACCTTGTGCTTAGAATTCTCATCCTCTTGATCTCCGCCACTCACCAACTCTGCCCTCTTTCGAAAGAAAACTGAAAACCCACATAGTCCAAATGGCCTTTGGATGTGATGAAGCATAGTTCTTTGTCTCCTCCCACCCTCTACACTCCCCTTGTGTCCCCCCCCCCCCCCACCCCCTCCATGGTAGTATTCCTGTGGTTTGTGCGCTAGTGGGTTGGTGTTTGCTGTGCGCGCGACACATACTCCATGGGAGAGCAGCCCGAATTTCACACTGAGAAATCTGTTGTGACCAGAATATAATGCAATACCATCCAGTGCAATTCTATGCAGAATATGATACAATGCGCTGCACTGCACTGCAATACTGCACAGTACAGTACCGTACAGTATAGTACAATACAATATAATACTATACAGTACAGTACAGTACAGTACAATAGAATAGAATAGAATATGTCTTTATTACCAAGTGTACTGGGGTCACAAGGAATATTGGGGGGGAGGGGGGGGGGATAGTACATAACAAGATACGAACATAAATCGAAAATCATACACAAACACAGATACAGTAGAAATTTGGATACATACAAGTGCATATATAAAAACTTGTGCATACTCACACATGCACGCAATGCACACACACACACACACACACACACACACACACACACACACACACACACACACACACAAACAGACACACACACACACACACACACACACACACACACACACACACGTTTGAACAAAAGCTGCATATTACATGTGGATGGGGCTGATGACTAGATCTTTCGGTACATGGTTGTTGGTTGCACACTTCTATTTATCACACTGGGTTTGTTCGAGAGACAGGGCATTGACTGCTTTGGGGAAAAAGCCACTGGCGAAGCGATTGGTTTTCGTCCTTATACTTCTGTACTGTCGACCAGAGGGGAGCATCTCGAAAATCCCAAAAGCTGGATGTGATTCGTCATTGTACTGTATTGTACTGTACTGAACTGTAGCTAAATTGCAGTTTTTGATTCATTCCTTTTTCTTCATTTTCTCCTGATTTTTTCCCTCTCGCTTCCAAAGTGGATATTATCAGGGACAAATTTCTCGTCGTGGAATCGTTTATGTGGAAACCTCAGTTTATTGTCTCATCCAAAATACGAACTCCCAGATCACCATTCACAGAGTAGTGCAGGTGTGTGTGTGTGTGTGTGTGTGTGTGTGTGCGTGCGTGCGTGCGTGCGTGCGTGCGTGCGTGCGTGTGTGTGTGTGTGTGTGTGTGTGTGTGTGTGTGTGCACGCGCGCATGCGCGGGGATACGGAGGCTGTTACAAAACAACAACAAGATCTTGCAGATTTGAACCCAGGTTTCTGGGGGTTTTGGGGTGTTTTTTTTGTTTTGTTTTTTTTAGTCACTAGATATTGCCACTAGATATAATTCCTCTTCCGTTTTTTTTAAATTGCTCAGCTGGTTTGGACTGACTGACTAAAAAATGGACTGGATAGAATTGACCACATCTGTTTTGGGTAGACTTAAAATGGATTGTCGAGAACTGACGCACGTTTCTTGTGAGTTGCAGATACAAGACCACACCGATTTGGGCGGACAGGACTGTCGCATACCCAGTGCACTACGTACCCACAAGTTATCTAACCTATCACTTCCATGGGGAACTTAGAGCTGAAGACCCTAAACTGAAGGCGTTTCAGAACATGTCCAGGTCGCCTGATACTTGGAACAACGCCGTTTATTTGATTCCTTTGTCCTATTCGATGTACGTGCATTTCGTCGCTGTTTTCTTCTTCTTCTTTTGTTTGTTGTTGCTGCTGTTGTTGTTGTTGTTTTATGTATTATGAACTATGATACTTTAGAAAGGCTGTTTTCCATCCGTGTGTTGTAATAATCTAACATTATTGCTATTGTGTCTGTCTGTCTATCTGTCTGTCTCTCTCTCTGTTTTGAATGGTCCAAAAATGTGCACTAAAATTTCAAATTTATATCATAAAACTGTCACCTTTACACAGTTTCTAAATTTGAAAAAAGAAAACCAAAACAACAACAAACAAAACAAAAAACAAACCCACGCACACAACTTTGCTCAGATAAGTGCACCTACGAATGCAGTTTTTCAATATACAACATTCCAATCGACTCTGGCAGCTTGGCACAATGTCTTCGAAAATATATGCAGTAAACATGCACCTCTCCAAATTTAAAGAGTATGTTTTACAAAATACATTCAGAATACTAAGTCTACATATCAAAGATATTATTCATTTTCGATACATATGTTTAAAAACGGAAAGAAATGAAATGAATCCCATCAATGCAGCAGAAAAAGGAAATGTTTTCTGTTTCTAATTTGTGAAAATAAAGAGGGTAAAACAAACAGGAAAGATATACATCAAATAACAAATATATATATAAAGCAACACTGACTCTTGTTCAAACCTTATGAATGATGTATCGGTTAATAAACTACTCAGTTTCAGTTTCTCAGTTTCTCGAGGAGGATCACTGCGTTCGGACGAATCCATATACGCCGCATCATATCTGCTAGGTGCTAAGTCAGGCCTTGAGTGCATGCATACATATTTGTGTACCTATACCTATGAGAGTGGACTTCTACAGAATTTTGCCAGAGGACAACGCTTTTGTTGCCATGGGTTCTTTTTCAGTGCGCCAAGTGCGTGCCGCACACAGGACCCCAGTTTATCGTCTCATCTGAACGACTGGGCGACTGGTGTGATTTTGTTTTCAAGTCAAACTCGGGAGAAAGTGCGAGAGCGGGAATCGAACCCAGACCCTCACGGACACTGTATTGGCAGATGAGCGTCACAACCATTCTGCCACCTTTCTTCTTAAACTGGATCTAACTGATCATTCATCAATAGCAACAAAGTATTTCAAAATGACGAGTCAAGAAGATTTTCACCTACAAGCTCTTGAAATGTACCGCTATCATGACAGCAGAAAAACGAATATTTCCTTTTTTTCTAATTAATGAAAAGAAAGTAAAACAAATTGGACATACATCAAACAGCAAATAAAAACACTGACTCTTATTCAAACCTTATGAATAGTGTATCAGTTAATAAACTAAAGCTAACTAATCATTTATCAAAGTATCATACAACCTGATTCAAAAGGCTTTCACCAAGACGATCTTTAAGAATTACTGCCAAGTAAATGATTTTACACCAGATTTCAATCCGAGTGCTTCAGTTGTTCGTGAAGTTTTCTTTGCAATTGCAACAGACAGCCGCTGGCCGTACTGGTGGGATCGATAGAAAAAGTCTTACACAATTTGCACCTGCATAGAAGAAACTCTTACCTATACTTTCAATCTATGTCTTAACAACATTTACTTTCGAAAGCTTTAAATACCAATAAATAAATTGGGAAACAGACCTGACCCATCGAATTACAAACAAATCCCGAATCTACCTGTTCCAACAAAACCACTTGAATAACATATTAATAAATGTATAAGTGTCCTCTTTCGCATCAAAACAAATATGACCTCATACAAACAAGTCAATATGATTCAGAAAGAATCATCCATGTCATTCAGCACTTACCAAATTGATGGCGGTATGACATTTCAATAGTTCTTTCTTTAAAAAGAAAAAAAAGAAAAAAAAAAGAAAAAAAAGGGAAAAAAAGCCAGAGTTCTTTTTTGTAGATTTCGTGAAAGCTTTTGGCATCAAAAACCATGAACTGCACATTAAAAATGGCAGTCTACAAATTACCCCACAAAACACTGGAATTGATTTCATCTGATCTGTTCAACAGAAAACGACCAGTATCTGTAAACACGTATACTACATTTTTCAATACATTTGGCATTCCACATAGTTCGGAATAGGGTCATGTAGTGTTTTCATTATACAGCAACAATCTACCTTATCTCTAAAACTACAACAGGACGTGTTTTTGGTGATTATGATACAAGTAATGCTATCGCTCAGGGGATTCATAGACCTTCTTGTTAAATGGTTACGTTTAAGTCACACAGCTGTTCATCCCATTAAAACTAAACTTATTAAGACAAATACGACAAAACCTTTCCCAAATTTTACCAGTCTGATATATTGCCTTACCAGCTAATGAATTAAAGCTGTCAATAATAAACTCTCAAAAATCATGATCGATAACAATATATCCCGGGAGGCGGCGGATGGGGTGTGGTAGAGGTGGGGGGTGGGAGGGGGTGAGGGGAGGCGGTGGGGTGCAGGGACGGGGGCGTTGTATGCGTGTGTGTGTGTGTGTGTGTGTGTGTGGAGGGGGTGGGGGGTATGTTCTGATAATGCATTGTAAAATTGTTTCATCTGACAGATCGATCAGTCCAAAGGCCTTTCTGTGTGAGTACGACACCACCAAGAACGCCCCCGCACCATCCCCAACGCCTACAGTCACCATCACCATGCCTGACCTGAAGAGGAAGGGGGTCAGAGCCAGACTGACGGTCTGTCCTTCCAACCACACTGTGCACGATCACCTCGCCTGTGACCCCCTCAGCCACTGCTGGGCCCTGAAGAAAACTCTTTCCTTCGAACAGAACCCTGAGTCCTGGGATATCCCACCGTCCCTCACGTGTCCGGTGAAGGCTATGGCGCCACTTCCTCCTTCCTACAGCTGTCAGACAGGAGGACAGAGAGTTCCCTACACCCTGGTGTGTGACCATCGTCAGGACTGCGTGGATAACAGTGATGAAGAGTTCTGTGTCCACCGGCCTTGTCCGCCTCGGCATACATCCTGTGCAAATGACAAGGAGGTAAGTTGTGCCATTGGTAAAAACAAAGAAAAGAAAGAAGTATCAGATAATAACTCAGACTTGTGTCCCTTTTCACGAGCGTCTGGCTTGGTGTGGTAGCTGGGCTCACTGAATTTTCTGCAGCTTTTAAGAAGGCAGAGGCACAGGGAGGTCTGTTCCTTGTTTTTTCCCCATTCTTTGCGCAAAAACAGCAAGATCGCTGTCTGTCTGTCACAGATGGGCACTGGTTCATCACACAGACACGCTGTCATTGTTTTTTCCCCCCGAGAGTGGTTACATAGTAGCACAATATATGCGCACGTGTGTGTGTGTGTGTGTGTGTGTGTGTGTGTGCATGCGTGTGTGCATGTGTGTGTGTGTGTGTGTGTGCATGTGTGTGTGTGCATGTATGTATGTATGTCTGTGTGTGTGTGTGTGTGTGTGTGTGTGTGTGTGTGTGTGTGTGTGTGTGCAGTGTTACAGCATCACCGGTCGGTGTGACGGACAGAAGGACTGTGTCAACGGTGACGATGAAGCAGTCTGTCCGATCCTTTACCTGTGTCCACGGACCAGGTTCGACTCTCTTCATTCCCTGCCACCACCAGTCCCTCCTGCTGTCGTGGACTTCACGAAAGCGTGCCACACAATCCTCCGTCCCAGCCAGACACACGGTACAACGCCTTTCGTATGCCCAGAGAGTCACTACCAGTGCCCCGAAGGCTACTGCCTCCCCGTGTTCACCAGGTGTAACGGGGTGTACGACTGCCCGGAATGGCAGGATGAAGCGGGGTGTGAGCACTACACGTGTCCAGACTATTTCCGCTGCCGTGGCTCTTCCATCTGTCTTCACCCCTCCCACCTGTGTGATGGCATGTACCACTGCCCGCAGTCTGACGACGAATCACTGTGTGACCTGAGCTGTCCTAATGTCTGCACGTGCCGTGGCCTGGCTTTCACGTGTCCTCAATGGTTCCCTGCAGACCAGTACCCAGACCTGCGTTACCTGAAAGCGCGTGGCAGTGGTCTGAAGATGGAACAGTTGGCATCCAACGTCATGCTAGTCTACCTCAATCTAGCCAGCTGCAATGTTTCTGGCATTGGAAACATCTCTCCTAACTTGGTCACTCTTGATCTCAGTGATAACAACATCTTCTCTCTCAGCAGCATCGTTCAAGATACGGTAAACCTTAAAGCGTTAATTCTTTCTAACAATCCTCTTTCAAATTTTCTGTATAAAGAGGTTCCCCAACAACATGTCTCCTATGATGATCTAGTTGGAGCATTTTCTCGTGTTCAAGTTGTGTACCTGTCTGGAATTAGTCTTCCAACGATCAGTGACAGGATAGGAAATCTCTTCCCCACTGTACGGAGTCTGAATGTTTCTGGTTGTGGCACACACCGTGTCACAGAACACAGCCTACAGCTGATGACTCAGCTACAGACGCTAGACATGACAGGCTGTCCTATGGAGGACATTCAGAAGGACATCTTCAAAAATCTCGTCCAACTGAGAGTACTTTATGGCGACAATTTCAAGCTATGCTGTGATGCTGCTTCGTTGGAAGGGCTCAGTCCCGACGACTGCCATGCTCCCAAAGATGAGATATGGTCGTGTGGTGATCTGCTTCAGTCCAACGTGTACCGCGGAGTTTTGGCCATGTTTGCCTCACTTGCCATAGTGGGCAATGTGGTCAGCGTTGTGTTCCGTGTGATGGCCATGAAACGAGGAGGGTCCCAAGGCTTCAGCGTGTTCGTTGTTCACCTGTGTGTTTCAGACTTTCTGATGGGGCTGTACCTGGCAGTGGTGGGTGTGGCTGACAGGATGTACCACAACAGGTACGTGTGGAAGGACGTGTCGTGGAGACACAGTGCTGTCTGTCAGCTGGCAGGGTTCCTGTCCCTGCTTTCTTCTGAAGTGTCAGCGTTCACCATCTGTCTCATCACACTGGACCGCTTCCTGGTTGTGCACTTCCCGTTCGGCGTTCTGCGTTTTCAGCACATGCACGCTCAGCTAGCCAGTGGTGCATGCTGGGTAATTGGCATCCTTCTGGCAGCGGTGCCCTTATCTCCGGCCACTGCTCACTGGGATTTCTACAGTCAGACGGGCATCTGCATTCCTTTGCCAGTCACCAGGAAACAGTTTGCTGGACAACAATATGCCTTCGCCATCATGATCGTCCTCAACTTTGTCTTCTTCCTCGTCATTGCTTCGGGACAGTCTGCCATATTCTATTCTGTGCGAGCCAATCAGATGTCAGGAGCGAAAACAGGTCAGAGGTCACAGGACTCTGACATTGCCCGCCGCCTGTTCACCATCGCCATGTCAGACTTCCTGTGCTGGTTCCCCATTGGTCTGCTGGGCCTCCTGGCCTCTCAGGACGTCCCTGTGTCCGGAGAGGTCAACGTTGCCATGGCGATCTTCGTGCTGCCTCTCAACTCAGCCATCAACCCCTTCCTCTATACTCTGAACACACTGATGGAGAAACGGCGTCGGGCTAAAGAAGACAAAATTGTCAAATGGATTCAAAATCAGAGCTGACACGAACAGTCATAAGTTTGTATACAGTCATTTGTGCACTTACCATTGGGGTATAGACTAAATGCAGAAACGTACTCACGATTGTGTTTGTTTGGGGCTTTTTGTTTGTTTGTTTTGTTTTGGTTTGGTTTGGTTTGGTTTCTTTTTTCTTTTTATTATTTTTTTATTTCTTTTTTTTTTTTTTATTTTTTTTTTTTTTTTTTTTTTTCTTCTTTTGTTTTCTGGGGGGGGGCGTGCCTCTGTTTAAAAAAATGGTTTCAGTTCTAGAACATGAATGAAAAGAATAAAAGTACATATATAAAACAGACAGAAGGTTTAGGGAAGGGTTAGGTAGAAAGGAATAGGGGGATGTAGGTGGCAGTAGGGTGTGGAGGCAAAACGATGAAGTTGACGAATGCAGATAGGAACATTCATAGGCAAGTCCAGTAATCTCTATTGTTTTATTCACAATAGTTTAAGGTTGAAATAGAAGAAGAAGAAGAAGAAGAAGAAGAAGAAGAAGAAGACCAGCAACAACAACAACAACAACAACAGCATCAACAGCAACAACCCAATGCTTGAAAGACACAAACAGATAAAATTTCCTAAGTATGATTTCAATAAAGCATGTGGACAGCAAAAGTAATTCATCAATAATGCTAAGGCTACTACTGGGATTGGTACCAGCGTCAACGAGGCATATACAGTTGTCTAAAGACTGAATACGTATATAAGATAACTTTCCTAGAGCACTGAAACAGCGTGGCTTAACGTAACAAAGGCCATGATGTTGTAGCGAAATTACACTGACACATATGTAAAGCTAATACGGTGTTTAGGTGACCCAAGTGGATCAGCTATTGTATTGCACTACGCGGTACTTAACCAAATGCAGAGTGTCATTTTTATGGGCAGAATGTGAAATATATTTGCATGAAATTACCTCACCTTGAAAAATCTGTTCTCCAGAGAAAAACCAACGTTATAACAAGTTCCAAAGACATGAATAGACTACTATTGTAATATATATATATATGTGTGTGTGTGTGTGTGTGTGTGTGTGTGTGTGTGTGTGTGTGTGTGTGTGTGTGTACTGGAAGTATTAGGGGCCTGTACAAAGCTAGTGAATCACTTAACATTGCAGTCATCCATGTACTGTTCACAGCAGTGGTCACAGTCATTTTGAGGGTAACCTTTCATTCATAGTGGTAGTCTAACTGTTGTTCAACAAGGACGTCCACGTCAACTCAGAGCCTTCTCCAGGACCACTGGGCAGCCAGTCATCGAGATCTGACGACCTACACGTCCTATAATGCCAGACTGCCACCACCCACCAAAAGAAGCACCTGCAACCGCGATCCCCCAAGCACATTCCTGGAACCGCCCCCGCAGTGAACAGTATTAGTATCGGTATCAGTATCAGCAGCTCAAGGAGGCGTCACTGCGTTCGGACAAACCCACATACGCTACACCACATCTGCCAAGCAGATGCCTGATCAGCAGGGTGACCCAACGCGCTTAGTCAGGCCTTGAGGGGGGAAAAGAGAAAAAAGAGAGAACAAATTATTAAACAAATAAAGAAGTAAATGAATAATAATAATAATAATAATAATAATAATAATAATAATAATGCACTCTACTGGCGCAGACAACAGGACAGTGACGACTCAGACTCCTAATGAAGTGACAGCCACATACGAGGTGAAAAGCGGGCGCCATCGAGGAAGGAAAGAGACGCTGCTTCCAGACCGTCAGCTCAGCCGAATTCGAAAGAAACGGAGAAAGGGCGTGAGCGAACTTGACCATCTCGTCCCAAATACTGGGCAAAATCAAACCAACATATCGAGTGTCCTTTGACCACATTCGCCATTACTGCTCCTCGAGACGTTTTCGCCAATGAAAGAGCTGAACACAACCTTTCTGTTGAATGAAGTGCTCATTGAGGATGTTGTAGAATAAAGTTACTTCTTATCAAGGCACTGAAACGAGTTCAGAGCATAAACAAAAATACAAAATTCATAAAATCAGATAAAGTTGGGCAAATCATAATAGCATAGGTGATCGCAGAGTTGTAACCGTATATCATAGCTTTCTGATTAAATTAATGAAATAGGAACCGCAAAAAAACAACAACAACAAAAAAAAACAACAACAACAAACAAAAAAAGCAAAACAAAACAAAAAACAAACAAACAAACAAACAAAAAACAACAACAAGAAACAAAAACAAAGAAAACAAACAAACAAACAAAAACACATCTGGTTGATTGGTTCTGGTCAGCCAGTGGCCTTGTATCGATAACGATTGTTTTTTCCTTTTTTTTTCATCTTTTCATTATTTCAGTTCATATGCTACCGCTACAGAGGTGTGGTTTTAGGTTATTCAGCACGGTGATATTCAAAGTATGACATCATTTTATTAAAATCTTATTTCAACTCTTTCTCTCTCCCTCTAAAAGAGCTTTCCATCTTTGATTTTCTCTCTGCTCATAACATTCCCTTTCTGCCCCTCCCCCTCCCCTCCTCTCTCTCTCTCTCTCTGTGTGCCTCATATTACAGGGTAAATGATGAGACTCAGAAGAGAACAATGGAATGATTTATCATACAGTAAAATAACTGTGATTCTGTGAACGCACTGAATAAATTTATACTCTTCATTTGGATTCTTCATTTGGTTGACGTCCTCTTTATTCTTTTAGACGTATTTTTGCTCGAAGATGTTTGTTCTTCACATTACCAACGAACTGGGATAGTGACATGTGGACATGCTGACTTCCATAAGCATGCTTGGCAACAGTGCCACATTCAGTACCATTTGTCTTAATCCCGCCTCACCATAGAAACGTATTTAGCGTTTACGGTCTTCACTATTCTTTTCTTTTTAAGTCGTCTATACTGTGCACATTTCTGCTTTCTATTCTAAACCTGCATCCCTGCAGATTGGGGTCCCTCAAGGTTCTGTATTAGGCCCTTGCTTCTTTCGTACTGTATACCCAACTACTCTCTAACGTCATTGAAGCATATGCTGTCTCTTACATTGAAAGATGCATTACTCTGCAATTCTTCTCAGTCCAATCATAATGTTATACCCCTTCCCTATCTTGGATGTCTCAAAACATAACTAACAGATGAAACAGGTATTGGCTGCTGATTCCTTAGCACTGAAACTCCCTCAACAAAAATGGTCATAAGGTCAACGATCTTTCTCCAATCAATTTCTGAAAGTCTCCCAAACTCACCTCTTGCGTTCTGCTTGTTGAGACAAGTAAACAATATGCTTCTCGGTCTTCTACTGGTTGTGTGTGGATGTGTGCGTATGTCTGCATTGTTTGTGTGTACATACACTTACTTTTGGTATGTCGTGCATATGACGACACTTGAGTTGTATTTGTTTGTTTATTGTGTTTGTTGTTGTTTTCTTTTGTAACCAACATGGGCTCCCCGTGTAGGAGATGTGAGCATCAGGTTTCATTATTATGATTATGAATATTGTTATAATTATGAATATTATTTTGAGTAATATTCTTCTTCTGCTTCTTCTTCTTATATTAATATAATGATGTGATGATTATTATTATCATATTATGATTATGATTATGATTGTTATCATTGTCATTATTACCATTCCAGCATTGGGAGCAAGGACCAGTCAGTTATCAGTTGCTATTACACTTTTTCAATGTCAGCATTTCCCCGCTTTTGTTTTCTTTCCAGTTTTAATTTGATATCGCCTTTTTATGGACAAAAGCTTTTGGAAGTCACCATTTTGTGACGGGGAATTCCGCTGAACTGTAAGCGGTGTGTCTCAGTTATAGACCGGTGGTGAGCCACAGGAGATGATATGCGAGTAATGTCGGGCATACCAGATGGGTCGCTCTCTAAGAGAAGATTTATATGGCTTTCAGCCATGGTAAATGAGTTCAAATTCCTCCCCCCCCCTCCATCCACATTTGCTTGTGTAACTTGCATTTGCTTATCTAGCCATTTTTGGTCAATAAAGAATCCTGTCACGACATTTCTATAGTTACAGAAAAATAATACACAGCATCATCAGTCAGACTGACACAACAATTACTGATTCTTGACCCGTATATGTAAAATTGCGATTGATTACAAAGAAATATAGAAAAGGAAAATAGTAAGTGCTTTAAAATGACACGAAGCGATGCTTTCTTTACCTTGCTGAATTATCTGTATCATTTTGTTTTATTGCAACATTTCCAAAACACATGCAACAAATTCTCCAAACAAATGTAGAAAACGATACTAAATTGAAGGATGTAACATGGATTCAAAGCTAATATGCTTTCTTATTCTTTTCATATTTTTGGTTCAAGTTTGATTTGTGGTCCTATTTACGTTTGCGAAAACCCATGATCGCGTGCTAATAGTGTTTACCCTGCAGTATCGGCGTATCCCCGCTACTGAACTGTGAAGCGGCCAGTCTCGGATTCTCCGCAACAACTTTGAAAGAAGTCAGACAGCCAAATAGCTACAGTCTGTAGCTGACTTCTTCGTCACCATTTGTGTAATATTAAAGCGAAGTCATTTAATGATGGTTGTAGTATCTATGGATAGATCATGTTTAGCTTTCTGTAATTCTTATGTGTCGTTTTGTTTTCTCCTATTACCTAGAAAGCAGTGAGGCCAATGTGTTGAACACGTCACATCTACCACAACTGGACACAGAAACTGCAGAACACGAAACTTCGCAACAGCATGCAGAATACGAACGGAGCACCCCACGACAGCAGCCAACAGGCAATGTAACTGTGAGCACGTCTGACATTGTTGGCTGCATGTTCTCTGAACAGAAACACCTCAACATCACTGTATTGCCTGCTACTGTTGATTTCCGCACTTCACAAATCGACACCATACGTTTTCCACAAAACGCTTCTTCGGAATGCACACTTGTGTTTTCCCTTCAAAAGCGGAGACAGTCAGAGGCATTTCTTTACTCCACGAAGCCAGGTAAGAAGACCTTCCATGTCCACCTCCAGCATCAGACCTGCACACCTGCAAACTCGCTGTTGATCTACGAGAAGGTGCAAGTATATCGCTATCCTGATTACGAATGGAACCGGGTCACGTGGACAGGATGTGAACCAGAGTATGACCCCCTTCCTGTCTACGTCACTCTGGACAATGAAATAGCCGTTGTGTTCAGAGTGAAAGACTTCTCTTCGGATTACAATGTAACGATGGCCATCGCTGTTGCGAGTTACATGTACTCGGGGCGCGTGTTGGAGAAGGTGCGCTTTTCACCACTGTTGGGTGAGTTTTAAATACTGTCTGACTTGCTTTCCATTGATTCAACACTCCTTTGGCAACTTGTTCGATTGTCACCTCATCGCGTATTTCTGTTAGCACTCTCTCTCTCTCTCTCTCTCTCTCATGCGCGCGCGCGCACGCACACTCACACGCACAAACACACACACACACACACACACACACACGCGCGCGCGCGCACACACATACTCTCTCTGTCTCTCTCTCTTTCTCTCTCTCTCATTCTTGCACACACATACACAATTGTTTACGTCCTCATTAAAATTTTTTATGATTACTAGTTCAAGATAGATTCAGTGATTTGTGATTCCTGTCTCTCTGTCTCTGTTTAAATGTCTGTCTGATAAGTTGCATGCTTTGTCTCACTGTAAAAATTTTTTTGATGTTATCAGAAACAAATGTGACGTCTTTCACACAAATTTAGCAAAGAATGTAGATCTTTTAGGTATGCTTAACTTATATCAGGAAAAAAACCAATACAGTCATTTGCAAAGTATAGTAACGAAACATGTAGCATTTGGCGAACAAGTAGAAAATAATAATACACACTGCTCATAGGGCAAACCATAGTATATGCTGTTGTATTAAGTATAAAATCTATATTCCTCTGCACATGTAACATTATTCCCTTACAAGACACTTATTAATGAGGATAATCGAGATGTTTATTCTTAACAACAACAACAAAAGGTGTCAAGTTTTACTTGAATTTTTGTTTTCATCATTATTCTTGTAAATTGATAGTGTTCTCTCAGTGTGGTATTTTGAAATAGACGACATGGTTGTTAAAATGTGAAAATTTTATGCATCATTTTCTCGCGTAAAATATCGCTTTATACATGGTATCAAATAGTCTACGGTATCTAATAGACTCATACATACATGTCCACACGCGCGTGTTCGAACAGACGCAAGCACACACGGACACACACAGCCACACACGCAGCCACACACACACACACACACACACACACACACACACACACACACACACACAGAGAGAGAGAGAGAGAGAGAGAGAGAGAGAGAGAGAGAGTTCATTTGTCAAAGTATGAGGCACAAGAACATATTTCAAACAGAAAATAACTCGCGATATTCTTTTAGCTCAATAAAGCAAGAGGGTCACAAGCAAGAGCTCGAAAAAGGTGTACCGAGGAAGGAGAAAAAACAAAACAAAATTATTCATAGGTTAAAAACAAAAGTGCCAAAGAGAACTGCTATAAGTGTTTGCGAGTACAACAGAGAAATAACATCTAATAAAATGAAAAATATAAGAAGAACAAAACACATTTTACTCGGTATCAGTATCAGTATCAGTAGCTCAAGGAGGCGTCACTGCGTTCGGACAAATCCTTATACGCTACATCACATCTGCCAAGCAGATGCCTGACCAGCAGCATAACCCAACGCGCTTAGTCAGGCCTTGAGAAAGTAAGGGGGAAAAAAGGAAGAAGAAGAAATAATTAAACAAATAAAGAAGTGAATGAATTTGTTTAATGATAACAATAAAAAAAAATAATAAAAGGATAATAATGGTAATAATCATAATAGTAATAATGATAATAATAATACATACAAAGACAATAATGATAATATTCAGATCATTTTCATTTTATTCAGATTTCTACAACATTAAAACGGAAAACGATTCTACGAAAGGCGAACAGTTCGATAAAGATGAAGCATCATTATGTTAAGGACTGGTCAAAGAAGAAGAAACCTGCAACACCTTATAGCAATTTGATTAAGAATGGGTCATCTTCAAGTATTGATGGGTCAAGTACAGATTTTATGAAGTACTTTTGGGTTAACCTGAATATAAACGTACCTGTAATTGAGTCTTTCAATGAATGTTTGCCAATGAAGAAATATCTTATACACATGGAATGATTAAACTATTACATAGTGGCAAAGAATTACCACGTGATAATTTAGTAATCTGGAGACTAGTCCCTCTGACAAACGTAAACTATAAGATATTAGTAAAAGTACTTGCGAACAAATTATTTAAAGTTACATAAAAATGAATTAATCCGGACCAGATTTGATATCTGAAAGGAAGAAGCATTTATTTTGATCCATCGATGATGCTATTGATTATCTAAACCATACAAATGAAGAAGGACACCCTCCTCAGTCCAGATTATTACAAATCATTTGATTCATTGTCAGAAGAATTTCTGTTCCATAGATTTAGAGGACTTGGGTTTGGTAAAAAACACACACACACACAAAAAACCCAAACAAAACAAACATGAAATGGGTGAATTCTTGAAACAAAAATACATATAACAATATCAACCATGGCGGATGGATTTCACAGCCGTTTTCCGTCACATGTGGCATCACACTGGAATGCCGATTTTTACCCTTAGCTTTCATCATAGCTGCAGAAATATTAGCAACTTAACTGACGGACAAAATGACAAACAAGTGAAAATAAAACAACTAGCAGATGATAAGACGTTTTGTTCTAAAAAAACAACGAAGCTTCCAGAACAAGAAAAGTTTTTTTTTTCCTCCACATTCAGAGGCTTGGTGTTAAAAGGAAACAAAAGCCGTGTAACTGGGAACACCTCTGAAGACCAAAACAGAACAGAAAGGATAAAGATATTAGGTTTTAACTTTCAAAATGTTAAGATGGGAAACTACAAAAGGTGACAGATCCCCTGATACAGACATGGAGTCGCAGAGATCGTGCCATTTTAAAACATCGTCTGGTTAGTCAGTGTGCCTTTAATATGCAAGCAATTAGTTTACCAGACCATATCTTCACGAAAATAAACAGAACTATTTATAAATTCATTTGGCAAAGAAACTAATTATACTAATATGGAAAAAAGAAAAAGAAAAAAAAACAAATCATAAAAAGGAGGAGTATGGATGGACAATATAACACATGATATTAAGAGTCGTGTATGTTAAGTTTGCGGAAATACTTTTATGCACAGTGGGTTGAAAAACCTCTCACCACTACAGACGAAAACTTGAGTTATACCACAAAATGGCACTTTAGATAATTTGGAAAATGGCCAGATGTTCTTGGTGTAAATTGTAGACATAACAAATTAAAAGATATTGACAATATTGAAACTGAAATGTGAAGAAAACATTTCCGTACGCATTTATAAACCAAACCAGAAGAATTAACCAAAAAACAAAAACAAAAACAAAAAAACAAAACAAAACAAAACAAAACAACAACAACAACAACAAAAAAAGAAAAAAAAAAAAGACACACACACACATGTTCGAAACTCCCATAATCATTTCCTGTTAAAACAATAGTCTCATATGATTGAACACAATAAATCCTTTAATTTTTCCGTAACTGGTTTACGTTTGGAATATACAGAATTATGAATATAATTCAGATAGAAGAAAGACATTTCGAATATCATGCTTTGATGAATGCTATCTCAGCTTAATGGAAAGAATGGATCAGACAGGCAGACATAATTATAAGCATTAATTGATTTGATGAAGTGGACTATGTGCATTATGTGAGATCTTCAGTTTGCCGTCTATTCACTAAAAATGTTATTAGACGGAAACGAGAGAGAGAGAGAGAGAGAGAGAGAGAGACAGAGAGACAGAGAGACAGAGAGAGACAGAGAGAGACAGAGAGAGACAGAGAGAGACAGAGAGAGGATGAGAAAGAGGGAATGCTTGTGATTATTAGTGTAAGAACGTGTTGATGTATATATCAGAGGAAATGCAAATAAGTCTATTAAAAGAAATAAATAAAGTTTTAAAGAGATGGAGGTGTGTAATAAATGAGGTGTTATAGGAGGGAAATAGGTGTATGCATGATATTGTTTATGCCAGTATAAAATTATGTGCAAGTGATGGCGCACACTGGTGGAGTTTTAAACATGTTCGACAGGGTACGTGCAGTCACCGGGATTCAACCCAGAGTCCGTCATATACCACCCACTGGGCCCCCCTGACATGTCCGCCACACTGAAAGTTCCTGTCTCTCACGCTGTCATGCTCAGCGCCTTGCATAAAGAGATCGATTATGCATCACAGTTAAGTCTCCATGGACACAGGCAAGGGCAACAATTTCTTTTGTGGTCGGTGTCTGGACTTCAGTTTCTCCCCCTGCCGGAAGTCTACAGAAACACAGAAAAGTTACACTTTGTGTTCAGATCACCGGATCGTTATCATGGCTGTGGGGGCTACGGCAGATTTTACCCTTTGATTACTATTCACTGCAGGACTTTTTTCTTGTTCGCTGGCTTCAGGCTGCTGTACACTTTTCATAATGTGAGTATTGTGTGTTTTTAACTGGAGCATGTCCTGTTCCCCCGGAATAGACTTTGTGGTCCATGGAGTGAAACACAAAACCAGTGAATTGTTCGGGTGTTTATCTCTGTGCATGATTCACCAAGCTCGTCCCGTAGAACTCCTTGCCATATGATTTAAGACACTCCCAATACATTTTCACTTCAAAACCAACCCACTCCTTGCCATATGATTCAAGACACTCCCAGTCCATTTCAACTTCAAAAACAACCCACTTTTAAGACACGTTCAGTCCAACTCCACTTTCAAAATCAACCCACTCCTTGCCATATGATTCACGACACTTCCAGTACATTTCAACTTCAAACCCAACACTCTCCTTGCCATATGATTCACGACACTCCCATCACATTTCAACTTAAAAAACAACCTACTTTTAAGACACGTTCAGTCCATCTCCACTTTCAAAATCAACCCACTCCTTGCCATATGATTCACGACACTCCCAGTCCATTTCCACTTCAAAACCAACCCATTCCTTGCCATATGATTTTAGACATTCCCATCCCATTTCCACTTCAAAAACAACACACACGTTGCCATATGATTCACGACACCCCCAGTCCATTTCCGCTTCAAAACCAACCCACTTTTAAGACACTCCCATCCCATTTCCATTTTCAAAACCAACCCAATCCTTGCCAGATGATTCAAGACACTCCCACTCCATTTCCACTTTCAAAACCAACCTCGATTTAACTGTCTTTAATTGATCCCCTTACGCCCGTGGCAGTGTGGGTTTCTGTTTTCAGCGTGTGTTGTAGAGGCAAGGTGTTGTATGGAGAGGAGGGAGGAACAGTGGGACTAGGTGTGTGGTGTTGTAATTGAGTGTTGCATTCTTTGGGTGTTGCGTTGGATGCAATTGGTTTTGTATGTTCGAATTCGTTTTGGGGTGGTTACAGTGGACCTCGAGTTTAGTATTTACTTTTGATGCAATGTCTTGTCAGAATTAGTTATGTTTGCTTCCTTAGTTGGACCAACCTCACGTTTTGATGGTTGATCTATTTTTAATTGGAACTATTGTAATATATATATATATATATATATATATATATATATATATATATTAATTGTAAAGCGCTTACAGCAAAATCGGTTAATAAGGTGCTTTAGTTTTTTTTTTGTTGTTGTTGTTTTTTGTTTTTTTTTGTTATTACCATCATCATAGACTGAATGATTGTCAAGAACGAAATGATCCAGGCCCGTTTACATATGTGTCCGAATAAGGTCATAATGTTATAAACCACTTTCATGCCGGTATTGATCTCAGCAGAAGTTTCAATAAAGTGCTTATCGTATGAGGACTGAACCAGACCAATGTCAGAACACTTATATCACAAATTACGTGATGCACCATTTCAACATGCTGACAGTAATGCTGTCGAAGAACAAAATAGGAAAAAAAAAATCTCTTCAGTCATGACGAATATGTCGGTAGTAAAATAGTCGCCGAGTAAGCTTGGTGTAAACTTGCTCGGCAACTGTTTTACTGCCAGCATATTCGTCATTCGCTCAGAACGTGCTCATTTGAGCACCTCATCTCTGACCGAGAGTAACGATCGCATTTTGGTCACTTTCAAAATTGATGCGTTCAATTCTGTCTCGCAGAATGATCCCAGGAAGAACGCATTATGCAGTCAAATCCTTCTTGGGTTGTATTCTGTCTGGCAGAATAAAGTTGCGAGGAAAACTGTATACAGTCGAAGTCTTCTTGACTTCTTCACCCCGCTCCGCAGTTGTTTGATTAGCTTGAAGAGCAGCTTCCCACTCTCAGCCTCATTGTTGATGGAAATAAATGTCTTGTCTTGTTTCTTTCCCTCCATCTTTTCATACAGTTGTGCTCAAACTCCTGTTGAAAAGGCCATCCGTATTTCAAACAATTTTAAGAACCGCGACCTAGTGTCTGACTTGTCCTTTTTAATTGAAACGATTGTTGTCAACCAACGTTGTGATTATCACCACGCAGTCCTCCTTGCTTTGCCCAAACCAATCTGTTTACCGACCTCTGCACACAACGCTGTAATCGGTACCGCTCAAGGTCACCAATGACATTCTGCTCGCCCTCGATGGTGTGGACGCATTGCTAACGGTTTTGCCAGACTTTTCCGCGGCATTTGACATGATTGATCACCCTCGTCCCTTTCACATATTCAGCATATTTCACAGTGTTTGTTTAATTTCAGATTTTGTTACAACTGCCTTGAACGAGAAGCGTAACTTACTGAATTCTGTGAACATTGACGCTTTCTTGAAACAGAAACTAAATGACTGACTGATTTTGAAGCACAGCGGAATCATAACATTCATAAAGCACAAGTTTGTTCTTCGGGAAAATGCCCTTCAAAGATACAACACATTTTCAATTTAATCTAGTCACGGAAAAAAAAGCATTTGAAAACATGTGTTCCAAATATGAAGTGTATGTGGTTTTAATCAATATCAAGAAAGCACATGACACAATATGCCGTAATGTTTTCTGCTCCGTACTGTTTGGAGCAGGCTTTGGAAGGAAGCAGAGTGTTTAAGATGATGCTGGTTGTGTATTCAACAGTGAGAACACAGTCTAGCTACGTCAGAAATAACATCGGGTAATCAAGCTAACTGTGCTGTGTCCAGGGAGTGAAATAATGAATGTGTGCATGCCTGTGTTTCTGTTCCCACACAGCCCCACTCCACACCAGAGAGGCTGGGGGAGGGTCAGTGGAACTGCTCAGTACCACACTGGCCTCGCTTCCAGCCACACCTGGCCTGCAACCTGATAGTGCAGTGCTCCGGAGGGGAAGACGAGCAACACTGCACACACGCCCCTACCTGTGGTGCCGGCGGCTTCCAGGTGGACGACCATTGCTACCTGTTGGTCAGACCCGCAGGGCCGCTGACCCACTTCCAGGCCAGGGAGGGGTGCCGGGCGCGGGGAGGGCTGCTGGTCAGCCTCACATCTGTGCAGAAAATGGAAGCGCTGAAGGAAGTGGTGTGGGCTCGCAGTCGCAAGATTGAATTTTACGTAGGGCTGACCTATGCCCCGGCCAGTGCTCACCCCATGTCAGTCTGTCAGTCAGTTATAATCAGTCAGTCAGTCAGTCAGCTGGTTGGTCTGTTAGTTAGGCAGTTGGTTAAGTGGTTAATCACACACACACACACACACACACACACACACACACACACACACACACATGTCAAGAACGCATACGTGTGTGTGTGTGTGTGTGTGTGTGTGTGTGTGTGATAGAGAGAGAGAGAGAGAGAGAGAGAGAGAGAGAGAGAGAAACTCCGAACTCCGAACTCAAACGGTTTTAATATACATCGGCCTTGGGCCACAATACAAAAGGACTGTGGTCGGTAAGGGGTCAAACAAAAGCTCGTCACGCGCACCCTGCATTTTGCGGCGTTGACATACAAAGTCATACATTGGACAATATGTAAAACAACGAGATGGACTCAAATGACAAATAACACTAATCTTATCACAATATGGCTTCTTTCACCATGAGCAAGGGGACATCAAACCATTGTTACGGTGAAGCGAAAAAATCATAATAGCCAACAGCACAATAACATTATTTCTGACATTCTAAATTTTGTCTCCTACTGTTCATAGCATGAAAAACATATCTTGACACATTGAATCTATGAGTACTGTTAGTTGCTTTGAGTAGCTAGGACAGTGCTACATCGATGGAAACATTAAAAAAAAAAAAGAAAAAAAAAGGAACTCGTCTTCAATACGTGTCTTACAAAATGGACTTAAAAAAATGCATTTACTGCATCGAAGCACGTTGTTATAAAGAGGCAATATTGTGAAATAGCAACACGAAAACAGTAAGTATCAACACAATAAATGTATTTTTCTTTCACGAAAATTGATTTCAAAGACCTGTAGCTTTCATATCTATCTCTGTCTCTAATTGTACCAGACCATTCTTGAATAAAGACATCCACTAAACTCTGTTTGAATGAACACAAGAATGCTTTAACATCTCCAACGCCCTGATGAAGCCACACAATTCCAAATCTTGTCTCACACAATATTTCTCTGATGTTTGACACCCAGCATTTCTTCCAGTTACAATCCATATCAAGCAACATTTTGTAGGCATTGAAAGGTAACCTGTCAGGATCCATCTGAAGCAATTTAAGCTAATATCTTAGAGTGTTAGTACATGAATTCACATACAGAGGGTTTCTTCTTAAGTCACCATATACCATCTTATTGGGTGTCCGCTACGGTACTCCCAAGAATCTCCTGCAGGCCATCATGTGAACCTTTTCTATATGTTCAAGTCTATCTAAACCCCACAATTCAGATGAATATAACAAAAAGGTTGAATTTTGAAATCAAATACCTTTGTTGCATGTTCTTGCATCTATTTCTTTATACTTTTGGAAAGCTCTGTTTAACTCCATAGCATTTGCCCCCCCCCCCCCCCCCCCGCCCCCCATTTTGTAACAAGATGTTCTGTTCCCAACTGAGCACTAACCTTCGTAGTAAAGTTAAATCCTAAATAACAATATTTAGTTACCACATCTAATTTGAGACCATTACAAAATCATTGTTCCCGTTTTCCAAGAAAACCCCCTTTCCTAAACACCATCACTTTTATTGCAACAAGACTTCAAATCATTCAACTGATTTTGTAAGCCCCCTGGTGTTTCTGAAAAAAAAAACCCCAAAAAAAACAACCAACATCATCTGCAAAAAGTAGAATGAATATGTCTATGATGTCTGGTAACAGCTGGATGCCGTGCCTTTTTCTTTCATCCATCTGATTAGCCAACTGATTGATGAACATTCAAAAGAAAGTAGGACTTAATACACACCCCTGTCTCACACCAATCGGACACTCAAAGAACTCAGACATCCCACAGTTTACTCTGACACATGACATTAAGGATTTGTACATTGCTGGTAAAGCTGCTAGAAACCTACCCATAACCTCCTCGCTTCTAATACATTCTATAAGTTTGTCATGTCTAACAGAATCAAATGCTTTCTTAAAATCTACAAATGCAACTTAATTTTTTCTACCTTTCTTACTCTTACATTTCAGGACAATTGCATGAGACAGAAAAATGTGATCAACTGTAGTGTTTCTTCCTGAATCCTACCTGGTTTTCCGTTATCTATTTGCTATTTTCTAACTGCAAGTATAATCGTGCGTTCAGTATTGATGTATAACATTTAGATAAAATGCTTAGCAATGATACCCCCCATGTAATTATCAACATTTTCATGGCTTCCTTTCTTATAAATTAGTACTATGATAGCTTTTGACCAGGCCTGGGGATAAATGACTTTATTGAAAATAGTATTGAATAATTTTACAAGGAAACAGTGGATATCTCTGCCACTGTTCTGCAGCATTTCAGCTGTAATGTTATCTAGTCCTCTAGCTTTTCCTGTCTTTAATTTATATATGTCAATAATGTCAAGATTGCTTCCCACTTTCTCAAGTCTATCCATCAAAATCATTCTGTCCTCTTGCGGGTCTTCTATGTCTTCTTTGTTTTGTTCTATGCACTCCTTCATATTGCTCACGTCATTTAAAATTCTTTTTGAGAATGTTGCCGAGATTCACAAATTTTTCGTCTATGTTGTTCTTTATATGAGTAGAATACATCTGAAGTTCTTGATACATTTGTTTGAAGCGCCAGTCTATAACAAAAACCCATTAAATTGGGTTGTGGCTCCTGTTGTGCCATTTTTGCAAGCGCCTATGATCTCACTGAACAGCTGATCACAAGAAATGTTCACAAACACACAGTGGCATGGACAATGCGGCCACAAACACGTATTTCAGTAACCTAACTTACGTTCACACATACCCAGCTTCTGTGCTGGATGACTCAGCGTGTGCATGCATTATCTCAAGCGTATCGCACGTGCGTTCTTCACGAAACGTCCAAGCGATTCATAGGAGTTGAGTGAACTGTGTTTGAACTACATCAAAACAAAATTTTCTTCGATGTTATTACCAATTACTTGGATACTAATTCCAGCCGATCAATAAATTCAAAAAGCGGTCGAATATCACCACACGATGTACATACCCACAATCAATCTGTTTGCAAAAAAATCAGCTCGACATTAGGTAGGCATCATTCAGTTTCGGAAGAACTGCGCTCTAGCCAGTCTTACGCGGGAATGACAGTCCCTGTGGCAGAGGGCACAGATGAAGTCTGACGCTGATCTGTCTGCCTGGGCTGCAGCCTTTCTTCTCATTCCCTTTTCCTCATGCTGCTGAGCGAGTGTCTCTTCGAACTTGGAAAGACCTTTCTGCACAGTCTGTCTCCATGCTGACCGTTCGAGGGCTGTTGCTTCCTAGTTGTTCTGGTCGATGTTCAAGGCTTTTAGGTCCCTCTTGCACACGTCTTTGAATCGCAGCTGTGGTCTGCCTGTGGGACGTTTTCCCTGCACAAGTTCTCCATAGAGGAGGTCTTTGGGGATCCATCCGTCGTCCATGCACACGACGTGGCCGAGCCAGTGCATACGTCTCTGTTTCAGCAGCGTGTACATGATGGTGCATCCAGCTCTTTCTAGGACAGTGTTGTTTGGGACCTTGTCCTGCCAGGTGATGTTCAGAATGCGTCGGAGGCTACGCATGTGAAAAGCATTGAGCTTTCGCTCTTGTCGGGCACACAGGCAGGCTCTGTAGATTTCGATCTTTGTGTGCTCAGTCAGCTTGCTGTTGTTCCATGCTTTCTTTGTCAGTCTGGTCATGGTGGTAGCCGCCTTGCCGATGCACCTGTTGAGCGCTGCGTCAAGTGAGAGGATGTCTGAGATAGTTGAGCCCAGATAAACGAAGTCGTGGACGACATCCAGTTCATGGTCATTGATGCTGATGGCTGGGGGAGAGTCCACATCTTGTCCCATGACCTGTGTTTTCTTCAAGCTAATGGCAAGCCCAAAGTCTTGGCAGGCATCGCTGAAGCGATTCATGAGCTGCTGTAGGTCCTTGGCTGAGTGGGCAGTTACTGCTGCATCGTCTGCAAAGAGGAAGTCATGCAGACACCTCAGCTGGACTTTAGTTTTGGCTCTTAGTCTGGAGAGGTTGAAGAGCTTTCCATCTGTCCTGGTTCGGAGGTCGATACCTTCAGCTGCAGGACCAAATGCATGTTTCAGCATCATAGCAAAGAAGATTCTAAACAGGGTGGGAGCCAGGACGCAACCCTGTTTCACTCCACTCCATATGTTGAAGGCAGCTGATGTTGAGCCGTCAAAGACGACGGTGCCTTTCATGTCTTCATGGGAGGATCTGATGCTGCTGAGAAGTTTGGGTGGACATCCGATCTTGGGAAGGATCTTGAAGAGGCCATCCCGACTGACCAGATCGAAAGCCTTTGTGAGGTCTATGAAGGCAACGAAGTGTGGCTGCCTTTGTTCCCTACATTTCTCCTGAAGTTGTTTGAGGGAGAAGATCATGTCTATAGTGGATCTGTTGGCACGGAAACCGCACTGTGACTCAGGGTAGACTTGCTCTGCAAGTACTTGGAGCCTCTTCAGTACTACTCGTGCAAAGACTTTCCCAACGATGCTGAGGAGGGATATGCCGCGATAATTATTGCAATCGCTTCTGTCACCTTTGTTTTTTTACAGTGTGACGACGTTAGCATCCCTTATGTCTTGTGGTACTTCGCCTTCACTCCAACAGAGGCAGAGGATTTCATGCAACTCGGTGATGAGTGTCTCTTTGCAGCACTTCAGTACTTTGGCGGGAATACCGTCTTTCCCTGGTGCCTTGCCAGAGGCAAGAGAGTCCAGGGCTTTGGTCAGTTCATCTATGGTTGGTTCTCTATCAAGCTCTTCCAGCTCTGGTAGGCACTCTATGGCGTTCAGGGCATCTTCTGTGACTACATTTTCCCTTGCATATAGCTCAGTGTAGTGTTCTACCAAGCACTCCATCTGTTGTTCTCTGTCTTGAATCACCTCCCCTGTAGCTCATTTCAAAAGGGCAGTTTTCTTTTGCGTTGGGCCCAACGCCTGCTTGATGCCGTCATACATCACCTTGATGTTGCCTGTGTGAGCTGCGATCTGAATCTGGGAGCAGAGCTGAAGCCAATAGTCGTTGGCGCATTTCCTGGCACATTGCTGGACTTTGCTGCGAGCAGCATGGAGAACCTGGAGGTTCTGCTCACTGGGATTGGTTTTGTATACCGTCAAGGCGTTTCTCTTGGCCTCGATGACTGGTGTCATTTCTTCTAAGTGGGCTTCGAACCAATCAGCTGACTTGCTGGTCTTTTTGCCAAAGGTGGACATGGCGGCGTTGTAGACAGCATCTCTGAAGTATTCCCATCGGTCTTGGGCATTTGCAGTGGGTGGGCCAGAGAGAGAATCCTCCAACACACGTGCAAACTCCTCCACTTTTCTTTGATCGCATGTTTTGCTGGTGTCGATGCGAGGTCGGCCCTCCTTCCTCGTATGGTGCAGTCTCTTCGCGTGGAGCTTCACACTGCTGCACACCAAAGAGTAGTCAGTGTCGCAATCGGCGCTCTGGTAGCTGCGAGTGATCTTGATGCTGGAAAGATTGACACGTCTGGTGAGGATCAGGTCGAGCTGATGCCAGTGTTTGGATCGCGGGTGTCTCCAGGAAACTCGATGCTGATGCTTCGTGTTGAAGAAGGTGTTACTGATGTTCGACAGCAGCTTTCTAAACATGGTGATTCCTTCATCAAGGAGAGCACAACCCACACACGTCCGACTCCCTTGAACGTCCGCCGAGAGAGCGTGTCAGAAAGAGAGAGAGAGAGAGAGAGAGAGAGATCCCATGGAGATCAAAGAAACACGTCCCACACCAACCCAGCTGCAGGAGTTGTCAATGCTAGTGCTGGCATCCAACCACCTCTAGAGGCTCTACTTATCTTGTTTGTTTGTTTGTTTTTTGTCTGGGTTTATGCCCACACCCATTTTATTCTCTTGAAGATGATCCACAAGGCAGTAGATTTATCTTTCCATGGCAGTGGCATTATCTCTTAGAAATGGCTGCTGAATGACCTGACGTGCACTGGACCCAGAATCATCATGTATCCGGGCTGTCCAGTAAACCTGGCTATCGAACCTTTCTCGAAGTCTGGCTTCAGACCAAGGTTATCGAGCCCAGAGAAACCTTGGGGTCACACTTCCTTTTCAATGTGCATATAATTTATGCACAAATAGAGCTCAAGAACTAACAGAACACTACCTTTTCTATGTGCGTATATACACAAACAGGGCTCAAGAACTAACAGACCACTACCTTTTCTATGTGCGTATATACACAAACAGGGCTCAAGAACTAACAGAACACTACCTTTTCTATGTGCGTATATACACAAATAGGGCTCAAGAACTAACAGAACACTACCTTTTCTATGTGCGTATATACACAAACAGGGCTCAAGAACTAACAGAACACTACCTTTTCTATGTGCGTATATACACAAATAGGGCTCAAGAACTAACAGAACACTACCTTTTCAATGTGCGTATATACACAAACAGGGCTCAAGAACTAACCGATCTGGTATCTATTTGCACGGCGGACAGAAACAGAAAATTGCATTGAAACTCGCGATTTTCGTTACCCTCGGAGTGTCGAACGCATGCCACATTTACCATCGTAACACCCCTCAGGAGACGTTTTCGAAATGTAGGTCAAACATATTATTCACACAAAAATATGTAGAAGGAATCATTCGTTCGTTGCACTTCTAATGCTCGTGTCTTCTTCTTCTTCTTCCTGCATGTAGTCAGGACAATCGTAGAGTACTTCTTGTGCCGTTTCATGTTCTTCTGTCTTTCTACTTGAACGTCACGTGCAGTACTGTAATACTGTCAGTGAAGTTCTGGTTCCATTCTTATTCTGATATGACACAGGTACCGTTTCGCGTTACAACATGAAGATGGGACCATGGCTTACTCCACTCCTTCCATGTTTACAGGTGTGTGTGTGTGTGTGTGTGTGTGTGTGTGTGTGTGTGTTTTCAGTTTCGTTGGTGTTGGTTCTCTGATTTTAGATAAATCTATGAAAAATTTCCCAACTCAAAAACAGAAGATCAACTTGTATATGTCGATGGCTTCTCACCATCTTCCTCAGCACAAATGGTACAGGAGAGTCTTGGGTTAGCCAGGCTGTGAGTGAACTGAATCCACAGCAGCATCAGTGTTGCCTGGCCAGAGTCGCATGACCGTGGAATTGCAACAGACAGTTATGAATTGGAGAGAGCTCCAGGTCAGTGGCACGGTTGCGGCTTCTTTCGCCTTGCTCTTCTAGAAATTGCTTTCTGTACACAACATCTAAGTCTAGTCCAGGTCAGATCTGTTGGTCTGTGACACAAGATGCTCGTGAGACACAGAGTCATTTCTGGTGCAATGTTGGTGTTTTTTTTTTTTTTTTTTTTTTTGTTTGTTTTTTTTTGGTTAAACGTTTTTCCCAGTGGTCTTTCTGTTTCTCCATGAGAGTCTTCCTCAGTCAGTGCACTGAATGTGCTGGATAACACATTTCTTTGCCTTGTCCGTGACGTTCTTTGCGTGTGTCAGTTTATGCCACAAGGAACTGGCAGGTCTGTGGAAGAGCCGAGCTCCATTCTCTCTGAAGGCTCAGGACAGCTTCCCTGATGTGCTACGAATGTAGGGATGGTGTCCTTTTTTCCTGCTAGATGGACACGGGACCATCAGATATCCAATCTGAATATCCATTAGATCGAAGAGCCCTCTTCACGTATGGCTTTTCACTTTTTTCTGTCTGCCTCTTCTGCTACTTGAATGAACGTCTGGTCGATGGAAGAGAGTGCACAACTGATCTTTTGTGTTCCCGTGGATGGTTGGAATGGAAACTCAAGTACTGTAGTCTTAACAGTGCTATCAGACTGACGGTGCAAGAGTGTCTGTCCACTTCAGTCTCAGAGGTAACTTGATATTCAGGTGGGTTGAGTTTAATTAAGTGTTTCTTAAGAACCTTGTCTCCGATACTTTCCTTGAGTTCAACATGCTGTCAATATGCTTCAGCCAAAAGGAAGGGATGTGAGCGACACCAGTGAGAGCCGTGCGCTCAAATCTCTCCATGTATAATGCTGGCAACGACAGTTTTCAATGGTGAGTATATCGCAGTTCTGTGCTTCTGCTAAAGCTAAATGAAGTGCAGGAAAGACAGGAGATCGGCTTGTCGGTATTGATTCAGCTTACTTTTGTTTCTGTCTTATGTCAGTTTGTCTTTGACACTCTCTGCAGCATGGTCCATGGGGATAGAGCAAATATTAAAGGATACCAGTTTTTTTGGCTTTTTACCCCAAAACCAGGTCTTTCGTTTTGCAAAATGAGATCTTCACAATGTACGATGTGGTAAGATGTGTTGCTGACAAATGAGCCTAGGACACTTGTAAGTTACTTAGAGGTGCTGTATTTTACATAACACAACAAGAAAGACTGAGTCTGAGAAGCGTGTTCTTGTCGACATTTTAAAAGTCCGTATCAGAGATGGAGTGAAGTTTCTGGTACAAAGACTAGCGGATACTGCTATTGTGTTTCCAGGATTTCAAACGGTTGATGGGTTGGATCTTGATGGAGTTGTTGTGGTCTTTCTTAAGCTGATTGATTGATTGATATGGATACTTGTATAGCGCCTATCCTCGGTCGGAGACCAAGCTCTAAGCGCTTTACAAACACGGGGTCATGAACACCACAGGTTGCCAACCTGGGTAGAGGAGACTGACGGCTGTCATTGGGCGCTCATCATTCGTTTCCTGTGTCATTTAGTCAGATTTCAGGCACACACACATACACACTCAGACAAACATGTAACATTTATCATTTTACGTTTATGACCGTTTCGTTTATTTACCCACGCCATGTAGGGAGCCATACTCCGTTTTCGGAGTATGAATGCTGGGTATGTTCTTGTTTCCATAACCCACCGAACGCTAACATGGATTACAGGATCTTTAACTTGCGTGTTTGATCTTCCGGGTGCGTATACACACGAAGGGGGTTCAGGCACTGGTAGGTCTGCACACATGTTGACCTGGGAGATCGGAAAAATCTCCAACCTTTACCCACCAGGCGCTCACCGAGATTCAAACCGGAACCCTCAGATTGAAAGTCCAACGTTTTAACCATTCGGCTATTGCGCCCGTCAGCTGCTTGTAAGTGTGTGAACGACTCTGCGTTTCATGAACATCGTTTGGACTGGACAGGGCTTCGATCCTATGCAAAGAAACCAATTTCTGGAAAAAGAAGGTTAAAGAAACCGTTCAAATTGAAACGATATAGTGTAGCCTCAATCGTGGCACTGGCCAGGAATTCCAATGTATGATAGCCAATTACAGTACCACAGTCGGGTACCAGCTGCCAGGTAATATTGATGCATCTCACTGACTGAATGAAGCTCACTGGTCCAGTTCACTCACAGCCCAATCATCCCAAGACTTTCCTGTGCCGGTTATGCTGAGGAAGTTGGTGTGAAACCATCGGAATATACAAGTAAGTCCCAATTTTGATTCTGAGTGTGGAAATGTCTCAAATGCGTTCATTTTCATCTGCACGGGTATGCACATGCATTGAAAGAGCTGACTTGTGTACAAATGACAATAGCGATGCATGTGTGGTCTTGTAATGTTTGCCAGGTGACATTTGGGTAAATCAGACCTTTCTTTCGATGCCCTTGATGAAACTGGGCCATATTTGACTTCATTAAATGGAAGCAAACAAACAAAGAGCACCATTTATCAAATACGTACTTTTGCTTGGATTTGAACAAGAAAATCTACATTTCTAATGAAATACAGAGTACTACTCTTTTAGAATAATCGTTATGTGGTCTTCTGTTCCGCTACAAAATCCTGCAAAATGAGAAATGGATAATTTATCACATTTTAAAAGCACACCAACTCGCCATGCATGCATAAAATGTATATATCAGAGAATAGATCACTTGTACGTATTCGACATTAAAAAAGAAAGACTCTATAATATAAATCACCAAGTCAGAACCTGCCCCTTGCTGCTTGTACACAGATAAAGAACTGCCGATGTGCGGAACCATGGAAGGGTTCTATGACGAATACGTCATCCTCAGTGACTGCAGCAAGAACCGAGCCATCCACTATGTGTGTGAACTGCCCTCTTCATCACAAGACAGACTCGGGCATAGCGGGATGCTTACCCCCGACGGCACTCCAGGCATCACCCTGCCAGACCTGAGGAACAGCTCCACCAACTCCACCACCTCCTTCTCCTTCACTCGCTGCCCCGACCAGCACTGGACCTTCACGTTTTTAGCTTGTGACGCCATCAGCCACTGCTGGGCCAGAAATGACGTCACAGCTCCGAAGTGGGACTCCCCTTCTTCCTCTTGGTGCGAGGCCCCATTGACGTCATTTCCCTTGTACTTTGTCTGCGATCGGTTGGAGCAGCGGGTCCCTTTCACGCTGGTGTGTGACTTCCGCAGGGACTGTACTGACGGCAGTGATGAGGTGTTCTGCACCTACCAGCCATGCCCTCTGCGTTCCTTCCTTGAGTGTGGCAACACGGGACAGGTGGGTGGATCTGTTGCTCTCTCTCTCTCTCTCTCTCTCTCTCTCTGCTTGTGGAATGTCATGCTTCCCTGCCGAGCTGAGTTTCTGAAATGCGCCATCACTTTTATTGTATAGGCTACCTATGAGCAGCTTGGTAGGATGTGCTAATGGCATTGGATTGAAGCTGTAACAGCACACACACACACACACACACACACACATACGACGTACATTCCTTCCACCTCTATTTCGGTCTCTCTGGAGTTTTAAGGCATGGACAACATGGTACAACGTTTTCATTTGATACCTTTGGCTGGATATGTTATTTTAATCTCTGGAACTGTTGTCTGACTCCAAATCCCAATTTGACTCAGTGTTGCTCTTGCATTAGATCTGAAATTGAACTTATAACTTATTGTATTGTGGAAACGAAGATATTTAGAGCTGTTAGAGTACGACAGAAATAAATAATGGAGTCTCCCGTCGGACCGACGGTCGAGTAGGCACGCAGGCTTATCTGTTGGTGTGTGTCTTCATATGGGAGAAGAGGCTGATTCTGGATGTGCAGAACTTCCCACAGGTGTTACAAGGGAAAACGTCTCCAGAAGTTGAGCCCTGCTTCCTTCGCTCACGCTTCTCCTTGATGGCCAGCGTTCTCTTGTTTTCAAACATTTTTATGCCACTAGAGCACAGCATCCTCCAGCGAGAGCAGTCAAGAGCATCATTATGTCTTCACTATATTTCTGTTGTCGTTGCTGATGCCCTTGACGACAGAAATACAGTGAAATCATAATGCCTGTTGACGACATGTGTAAGTAAATTGGTACTTATTTCTCAACAAAGTTTTACAGCAGCCTTCAAAGATCTAGCTAGTCATAGAAAGAGCGCTTTGTTATGTGATTCACATGTCTTGGTATGTGATTCGTATACCTATCTATCTATCTATGATAGATAGATAGAGAGATAGATAGATAGATAGATAGATAGATAATATATATGTCCGCCCGTCTGTCTGTCTGTCTGTCTGTTTAGATAGATAGACAGACTGACAGACAGACAGACAGACAGACAGACAGATAGATAGATAGATAGATAATTCGCTGGGATTTTTCCTGAACATTTTTAAAGCATTCATCTATCTATCGTGCGATCCTTTGCAACATTGCACAAATAATATTTTGAAGATCGCATTGACATGAGTCGATGATAACCAGCAATGATTAATATGTAATGAGAAATAAAACTTTTGAAGATATGCTGAACGAAATCATCGAGCACTAAATGGCAGGGGTGTATCTTGATTTGTGTCTATAAGTGCCTTACGTCCGGTGATTCATATGCGCGGTACCGCTCTTTATGCCCAGTTTGTTTGCATGCAAATTCATCCGTGCAATACTTTGTGAAATAGTTGTTATTTCTGTGTGTTTGTACAGTGCTACTCTCCATCTGAATCGTGCGACTATTTACACGACTGTTTGAACGCTGCTGATGAAGAAGGCTGTGTCCCTGAAATACATCACTTCTATGTAAAAACCGTGTATGGATTTATGTCAGGCAATGAAGAGGACTGGCAGTTCAAGCCTCCCCAGCCCCCTGCTGTGGTTGACTTTTTGAAGGTGATGCTTGGCAAGCCTCACATCACGCCACTGCCTCCCTCCACTGACAACAGTGCCAACACAGTGTGTCCCCAGACCCACTTCCAATGTCCTGGTGATGGTTACTGTCTTCCTGTATTTGTCATCTGCAACGGCATGGACGACTGTCCGGGTCACGAGGACGAAACAGCCTGTGCGCAGTGGACGTGTCCGGGGTTTTACCGGTGTCGGGGCTCCCGTGTCTGCCTGCATCCTGACCACGTGTGTGATGGCTTCATGCACTGTCAGCAGCAGGATGATGAACGGTTCTGCCATCACTCGTGTCCCGCGGGATGCACGTGCCAGGGGTTGTCTTTTCACTGCAGGAGAGAGGTGAGTGTGGAGAACTATCCTGATGTACGTTATCTGGACGCCAGCAACAGCGGACTGAGACCCGAACGCCTGGGGAAGAACACGATGTTAGTGTTTCTGGCTCTTCAACACTGTGGTATCGCTGACCTCTGTCTTCCCCAGCTGCCCAACATGGTCATTTTGGACGTCAGTCACAACAACATCCATATTGTGACTTTAATTCAGTTGGAACAAGTAAGCAAACTGAAGATATTGTTGTTGACTGGTAACCCTATGACCCGACTGTTTGGCAGCAACGGGTCCTTAGCGTCACGCCCCCTGCCCACCTTACACATTCTACACCTGCCTCAGGTTCCCATCCCTCACCTGTCTGCCCAGATGCTGAAGGTGTTCCCCTCGCTGACAGTCCTCAACCTGTCGGAGAGCGGGGTGCAGAGGGTGACTGGCAGTCTGCCCACGTCACAGCTACAGACACTGGACGTCACGGGCTGCGATCTGCACCACCTCCCCCCTCGCTGGCTCACCACCCTCCCCCTGCTGCAGTCTGTGCACACAGACCTGCCCACACTGTGCTGCCCTCAGAACCTGCCTGCAGGCTTCAGTCTCCAGAACTGCCACGCCCCCTCCTCTCTCTTCTCCTCCTGTCACCATCTTTTGGGATCGTCCTTTCTGCGTGCAGTGACTGTCATCATGATGGTTTCGGTTCTGCTGGGCAACGGTTTCCATATCATCCTTCAACTGCATTGGGTGTACAATAGAAGGAGGGCAGACGAACACAACAGAGGTGGTGGTGTCTTTGTGCGTGAAATGTCCGTGTCCAGCCTGGTAATGGGTGTGTACCTGATGGGTATGAGTGTGGCTGACCAGGTACATCAAGGTGGTTACCTGTGGGCAGACAGGTGGTGGAGGCACAGCTCGTGGTGCTCCCTCTTCGGCTTTCTCTACCTGTTCTCAGCCCAGGTATCCGCCTTCCTCCTGCTGTGTCTGACCCTGGGGCACTGTGTCCAGCTGGTCAGACCGGACGTACAGGTGTGGGGCAGGAGACAGGAGCTGGCCTCCAGCGCCCTCTGCTGGCTGATGGGTTTTGCCCTGTCTGTCACGCCGCTCCTCTCTCCCCCGTCGCCGCAGCGTCAAACCAGTCTCTGTGTCCCCATCCCCTTAACCCACACCCCGGGTACACATCACCACCACCACGCCTCACGTGCCTTGATCGTGCTGAACACGTCACTTATGGCTCTGACGATGGTAGGCCAGGTATACATCTACATCGTCATCCGTGCCAACCCCGTAGTGTTTGTGGCGGACTCCAGAAGGTCGTTTCAGCTGAACTGTGCTCGCCGCACGATCACTGTCTCGGTGACTGACGCCTGTGGCTGGTTCCTGGTGGCGGTCCTGGGGCTACTGCTACCCGCCCAGCTGTCCACGGGAGATGAAGTCCGCTCTGCTGTGACAGCCTTCACCCTGCCTGTCAACATGGCGCTCAACCCGCTGCTGCACGTCATCAATGTGGCGTTGGAGCGACGCAGACACATCCAGAAACAGCGATTGTTGCAGAGACTGGGCAAAATGGTTAAGGATATGGGTTAAACAAAAAAAAAAAAAAAAAAGACAAAGCACTCCATCCCCTTCAGTGTCATGGGGTACAACATTAATAAAGTGATGATTCAAAATCATAAACCAATAACCAGAACAATAAGCCTAAAACTGAGAAAATGGTCTATCGATATAGCACTTTAGATAAAGCTGTGTGAATTTTCAGCCTTCCAGAGTTATTCCTTTTTTCTGATGACGTCAAAGTAACGTCACTCTGCACGTACATGGTACGTTCTTCGGCACTCAAGCGGTATTAAAGGAAAGGAGCTGATTAAAGTGGCATCGAGATAACATGGGCAATAACGCGAATCTTGGGTTTCCATGCAAATAAAAGATATATATATATATATATCATTCCTTTTTAAGAATCAATACACCCCTTGTGATTAAACGGCAGAAAGGACGAGCGGCATCTTCTGTTTGATTGTAGAAAACATGATGTCGTATGTTCTTCAAGTGCCATGTTTGTAAAATGCAACACACACATAAATACTTTAATAAGCGATATATGTTCATGAGAAAAAAAACCAAACAAAACATTGATATTGTCACTTGCTAAGTGGAGTGATGGTAACGCATCGACCTAGGAAGCGAGAGAATCTGAGCGCACTAGTTCGAATCCCGGCAAGTATTTTCTCCCCCTCCACTAGACCTTGAGTGGTGGTCTGGACGCTAGTCATTCGGATGAGACGATAAACCGAGGTCTCGTGTGCAGCATGCACTTAGCGCACGTATAAGAACCCACGACAACAAAAGGGTTGTCCCTTGCAAAAATCTGCAGAAAAATCCACCCCGAAAGTAAAATAAAAAACCAACAACTGCAGGCAGGAAAAAGGAAAAAAGAAAAAAAAAGGGTGGCGCTGTCAGTGTAGCGTCGCGCTCTCCCTGGCGAGGGCAGCCCGAATTTCAGACAGAGAAATGTGTTGTGACAAAAAGAGTAATACAATAAAATGCAATACAGTAATACAAGTTAATTGCTGGAGCATACATTCAAAGAAAGAAAAGACTGTTGTCATGGGCGAACTGGACGAACAATGATATAAACTGACGTGCTTAAATATCATTAGATACTGGTATCATTGCAATGATTGGTATTTAGATTTATTTTGCTTTAAAGAGCAACGAACTCATCTGCCGGTGGATCACAGCTATATTCTGAAAGAACGTACATCTGTTTACTTGTTTACTCGACCAGTGACTGTTTCCCTTAAGTGCTTTGATTTCCTCTTATTAACGTGATCAGGAATTTCTTTCTGTTTCTTGATTCCGACAACAGCCACAATGTGGATGTCGTGTAGTTAGTGACTCTTCGTTTTTCGATTTCTTTCTCTCTTTTTTCCGGTTTTTTTTTTTTTTTGGTGCCATTTTTTTCGATTTATTTGATCAGCAGTAATTGCACCTCTTTCGCCTAACACCCAAAGTAAAAGGAGAGAACACAGAACTCAAAACTCAAAACGTCTTTATTCAAGGATTAAGATTTTAGGCATAGCCTATTCTTCCAATCTGTCCTTGCTAATCTGCATCTATTACAAACAGCACACACATAAATGAAGGGAAAAGGTATTCATGCAGAAGGGCATACATAATGAAGAAAACAACCCCACACACACACCCATCCATACACACACAAACACATGCATACACACATGCGCGCGTGGTGTTAGTGAATAGAGAGAGAGAGAATGAGAGAACCGCACCCCTCGTTTAAAAGAAACACACACACACACACACACACACACACACACACACAACTAAAACGGACGCTGTTTTTTGTTTATTTTTCTTCTCCTTCTTGTAGCTGTTGCTGTTTTGTAACCACCAAGGCACGCAGCAGCAGCACCGTGATGATAGATGTACAAAAAGAAAACAGCCATTCTTCAGTATGACCTGATGTGGAGTGATGGCCTAGAGGTAACGCGTCCGCCTAGGAAGCGAGTGAATCTGAGCGCGTTGGTTCGAATCACAATCACGGTTCAGCCGCCGATATTTTCTCCCCCTCCACTAGACATTGAGTGGTGATCTGGACGCTAGACATTCGGATGTTACGATAAACCAAGGTCCCGTGTGCAGCATGCACTTAGCGCACGTAAAAAGAATCCACGGCAACAAAAGGGTTGTTCCTGGCAAATTTCTGTTGAAAAATCCACTTCGATAGGAAAATCAAATAAAACTGCACGCAGGAAAAAATACAAAAAAATGGGTGGCGCTGTAGTATAGCGACGCGCTCTCCGTGGGGAGAGCAGTCCGAATTTCACACAGAGAAATCTGTTGTGATAAAAAAGAAATACAAAAATACAAAATACAAAAAATACAAACCATATCCACACACCATTACCATCGATTCACAGCCACCCCCTTTGACACCCTACTTGCAAGAAGGCAATGCTTATCAGAGTTCCCATCGACAGCAGGAGAAAGTGAAACATAATCATTATTGCTAACAGGCGGTGCTTATTGCATGGACGGTTGCGGGCTATTTCCTTTTCTGGGGAAATATAAGCGGAAATAGTGAGAGAGAGAAAAAAAGAAGAAGAAGAAGAAAACGAGATGCATAGAGAAGGAAATAATAAAGAGAGGGCTGGATGGATGGATTATTGATAATAGGCGATTTCCCATCTTGAAACGGTGTCACTTTGTTAAGTGATACACACACACACACACACACACACACACACACACACACACACACACACACACACAGAGAGTCAAAACTGGTTTCTTGTATATGACCAGGTACATAAACTCATTGTTCGAACTGTGAAAACATTTACGATAAAATGTAAATGAACTGAAGCCAAGTAAAGATTCGAGTGAGTTAAGAAAAGTACGTACATTGAAATCCAGTCACACACGCCCGTTATTCTCCTCCATCCCCCCATCTTTTACCTACAAACTCATCCATTGCGTCCACCCCCCACCCCCGCCTCCCAATCATCATCAACACACACACACACACACACACACACACACACGCACACACGCACACACATACACAAAGTTCAGCAGAGATGTTAAATGCATATCTGGAGAATCTATTTCAAGAAAACACATACTCTTTGAATGTCAGAGCCTGAAATCGTTTTTACCAAACTTTTCGGAAAATTCTTTTGAATGTATTTTTGATGTAAAAACACTGTGTTCTGAAAGTGTTGTGGTTCGATTCCAAGAGAGAGAGAGGGGAGCAGACAGGGGGATATAGGATCGACTGATGATGCACACCTCACTCTCTCCTCACATCAATAGCAGGGCCACATGGAGTGATGTTTACTTTACAATACAGCACACACACTAAGCAGTTCACCCTACTCGGCAAAAGCAACACACACTAAGGCAGCACACACTGCCTACTTCAAGTACTTCTTACAAGCAGCACACAGTAAAAAGTTCACCCTACACCTAAAGCAACACATACAAGCAGCATCTACAAGCAGCACACCTGGAACACAAACACACAACCGAAACCCAGGTCAGGTACAATCTCAAAATATCGTGACATCACTGACATGAAAGGCCTATACCCTCTCAGCACCTTTCATCACATGTCCACCAGTATGCACTCCTCTCACACATAGATCTATGTGAGGTAATACAAGCTTCCTCAAGCTTACCTGCCACCAACAGTGACATACCATACTGTGCACCATACCTATGACTGACCAATACAACCCAGAGTGTTCAACTCATGCAACATTCAATCAAACTGTGTGTTGCCATTACCAAACAAATCTCCTCTTTGTTTTCACAAGGTATCCCACTGACACAAGTACATGTATGGAAATCATTGCTTCCAACATATCTCTGGTAAACAGCAATATGCAACTACATAGCACTGACCCTCAGTGCTCTCATTGTTAACCAACTCATTAATCACATTAAAATGTGCTTCCTCGATTTGTTCAAAGTAAACCACTGGCACATAGCACAACTCCTGCACATGTTACCACAACAACCAACAAATCAAACATGTGTTCCACAACACTTGCTGTTACCCCCATGTGCACACACACACACACACACACATGAAAAACCCTCAACACACACTGACCTGACAATGTGTTAGCCTATAGATCTGTTCAGTTCACACTGAACCAACACCACCTACTATATACAAAACAAGTAAGTAATACATCAAAAGTATACAGAACAAGATATTTGTAACAAAATAGAAGCGGAGGGGGGGGGGGACTCAAAAGATATAGGCCAGTACTTCCCTCCACACATTAACCCCTTTTCTTTCCACAAGCCACAAGATCAACTTAAACCAGCTGACCACTGACATAAAACATAGTTTCCCAACACAACTAAGTTATCAACATAACATAAAACCATTACAAGTCGTGTACTCACAGCCCAACAGGGATTTCCTTGCTCCTCACATCACTGATCAGTCAGTCAGCCTGTGTCAGTCAGTTTTTCTGGAGACTGCTAAGAACTGGCTGTGCTGACTAGTCTTATTCCCTTCCAACAACATACTGTGCATACTGATGCAAGCTACAACACTCACTCCCACAACTAGTTGAACTGAAATAACCAATCTTTGCTTGTCCTAGTGACACTATGTGAATGACTGACAGATTCACTGCTTAATCCCACCCAATTCGTCCAATTCAACAGATTGATCTGATTTGCTACAATTCAGCCCACTTGTTTCTACACACATTCTGTGACAAGTTCACCCATTTACGTCACAAAGAGATTGGGGAGACAGGACAATACAACTCTCGACATGTTAGCCGGAATGATCAAAGTTCACATTCGCATAAATTCTTCCTAGCTTACGTTCCGAAGTCCCGCCATCTACCTCAACCTTGTTTGTGAACGGGGAGACTGGGAACAACTTGAAAGACAGGCCGCCACACTTGATGTTCCGACATGCCGACACCAGCATGTTTTGAACACGCCGACATCTGTTTCAGCACGGGGATTGTGGCAGACATCACATGACTGCACGTGTTCCTACAGCTGGGGCGGGTGACGCGGCGTCGCTGACCAAAGAGGGCTGACTAGGGAGTGGGGATGCAGGATGGTGGAAGGAAGGAGGGTGGTGCGGTGTTGGCACGACCTCAAAGACTGGACTTTGGATGGAGCGGGAAGGGAGATAAGAAGGGGAGGGGGAAGGGGAAGGGGGGAAGGGATGGGGAGGGAAGGGGGACAGTGTGGGTGGTGGTGGTGGTGGTGGGGGGGTGACACTGCTGGCACACTATAACATTGACATTTCAAGATGTTATCTGCTTTTGCAGAAGGTTTGCTGCATAGTCCAATCGGACATTTGTTATAGTTGTTACAGTTGTTACAGTTGTTTGATGCTAGCGTTTCCTTCTATATTGTGCCTATGTCTCCCCTTTTAATGTCTTATTTTTTCCAATGCTCTGTATCTTTCCCCACCACACACACACACACATACACACACATCATTCTTGACCCTCTGCCCAATACCGTTCCCACCACCACGCTCCGCCCTCCCCCCCTCCCCCCCTCCTTTTTTTTTTATTTTGTCTAATATCACTTAAAGTGGAAGACGTTAAACTGAAGACTACTACTACTACTACTACTACTACTACTACTACTACTACTACTACTACTACTACACACACACACACACACACACATATATATATATATATATATATATATATATATATATATATATATATATATATATATGGCAGTCAGCGACAGAGCTGTAAACCTCACTGAGATAAAGTACGTATGAGCGTAAAAGGGACTGGGTGGCAGCCAGCTGTGGAAAATCATTGTGAATTTCTCGTAAATGTTTGGTACCGAAAACAATTCTACATCTGATGTTATAGCTGGTATTTTTTGTTGTTGTTGTATTTTGTTTGTGTTGTTGCTGTTGTGTGTGTGTGTGTGTGTGTGTGTGTGTGTGTGTGTGTGTGTGTGTGTGTGTGTGTGTTTTGATGATTGGGAGGTGAGGGTGGGGTGTGGTGTGTGTGTGTGTGTGTGTGTGTGTGTGTGTGATAACAGTAAATCTGAAACTGTGCTCAGAAGGGCGAAAACTATGCGATATTTATGTGTCACACACTCCAGAAATCTGGGCAAGCCCAAAAGTCAGGAGACGTGGACTTTTAGGGTCGACACCACGCAACACACACTCCCAAGAAGGACGCAGAAATCCGTGTACGATTTTACAACTTTTATTCACACAATCACACACATATGGGTACAGGACCTACTTCCTAAGATATCCCCAAACCCAAATCCTCGCCCCCACCTAACTCTAAACCACCCCTCCTTAACCCACCTTTAACCCCCACCGGGACAAAATCAAGAAACGAAAGAAAAACGAACCAAACACATACACACTCGCACATTCACTGCACAAGCGGCAACGTTCATTTAACTCATCTGTCACTCGTTGACGGACTGAAAAATCCCTGCTCCAGGCTGAGAGTCGAACGCTAACTACAATATCTCCCTCGACGTCCAGCTCACCCACAGAGCACCCCACCAGATGAGTCCGGGAGGTCGCGGCAAGCAGGGCAGGCTGCGGTCGAAGGTCGACGCCGAGGGACGATCTGGATCCCCAGGGTGCGACCCCAGGGTTTCGTGTCAGCGCTCGGCTCCTCAGGTGGAAGACCCCGAGGGGCGACCTCGGAGCTGGGACAGCAGAGCAGTCGATTTGCCGCTACTTGCGTCGGGGAACGCAGAACAACGCCCTGGAACCACCAGTCAACCTTGGGACAGCAGGGCCGTCGGACGTCGTCGCCTGAGTCGAGGAACGCGGAACCACATTGCCATGAGACCTCAATAAACAACAAACAAGCAAGCTCACGACAGCTTGTCATGGGCGAAGGTGGTGACTTGGGTGGGACCTTCAGCCGGGTACTGCAGCCTCTGCTCACCGGCTTGCTAAAGATCAGGCAGAGGTTCCGGCTGGCCAAGAACTCCTCTCCATCAGCCTTCCGGGCCTCTGCCACAAGGTCTGCCCTCTCTGACGTCTCAGAGTCAAGTCACACCTAATCACAGTCAGCTGCAGCCAGGTAAACGGCAGGTGAGCGCAAGTTCTGCACTTGGCACGCTAACCGGCCAAAACACACATTGCACGCTTTGCACTGCAGTTGCAGTCATGCCAATGTGACAAGAGCCCTCTCGCTCCTACAGAGCGGTGTGTGCACGTGCTGCACAACTCTTACACAGGTAAAACGAGTGTGCAGACACACGCTTTTACCAAACCAAGAACATGTCAGAAAACATGATCTAGAGAAACTGAGATTCGAACTCCCAACCATCGGAACTAACACCACTTTCACCGGCCACTGAGCCATACTAAATCGCTCGCACTTCCGCCTATACTTCCGCAGCAACGAAAGGTTGGGCTGATCCGTGACATTATGAATGAAGTGAACCCCTGCTCTAACATTCCATGCAGTCTCTGTTTTTTTGTGAGCTTTCCAATTGTTATTGTATGAAAGCATTTAACTGATTTTGATCTCTTTTGTTAACCTCATTTTAACCAGCAGTAGTTCAAATGGTCATGTGACGACAGAACACCGTGAATCAGAAATGTTACCCGTTAACATGCATGAAATGCAGAAACAAACCAAAACTGTCCACACCCGTTTTATCATAGTCCCATTACTATTGTGTGTGTGTTTTATCCCCCCCCCCCTCTCTCTCTCTCTCTGATATCTTATTGAACTATTCGCTCTGTGATCAGTCACTTTCACATCAACTGATAACTTATTTCTTTTCATCTCTTTATGTAACATTTACCTACATACATATTTCCGACAGCATTTGTGTTGTTTTTTTTTACCCATCTGTCTATTTATTCCTCGGCGTTTGATTATTTTTACATTTTTATACCTTTACCTCTGGTTATATATATGTGTTTGTGTGTGTGTGTGTGTGTGTGTGTGTGTGTGACACAATCTTCTACCTTGTTCATACTGGGGCAGCGATTAATTGATATATATATATATATATATATATATATATATATATATATATATATATATATATATATTCGGCAGCAGTCAAACAGCTAAGGGGTTAACAAAAGTGGTGGGATGGGGAGGGTTTAAATGAGTCCTCTGTGAACCGAATGACCAGCAACGTAATCATCATTATGATAGAAATGATAATAATCCAAATAAAAAAAAAATAAAAAAATCTATTTTCAGTCTAATATCATCACCTTAGATGAACAGACTATAAATAAATTGATAAACGAACATGACCAGCAACGCGTTATCAAGGATGAAGGAGCTGTTTCTATGCTAGTGACCCATGCACCCTCCATCACGCATAATGATCAAAGTAGGTGGGGGAAATGCTAGGCTGATCGGTCCTTGGAGGATCGTCGTTTTATTTATTTTTTTTTTTTTCTCTGTCCACGTGGCAAGCTCTCTTTGAACTGTGCCGATAGTATTAGCTCCTACCCTCGCCCTCTCCCCCTCCCCTCCCCCCCCCCCCCCCCCCCCCCCCCCCCCAGCTGCTCCCACTTGATTGATCAGTGATGGTTGATCAGTGATGGTTGGCCGATGAAAAGACCTATTTTGAGCTCACCTCAGACTGACTGTAGCCGAATAGAAAATCAAATACGGAGCGTCTCATAGACTTCTGATGCGGGCTCTCTCATCAGGACACCCCAGGTTTGACATGGAGGTTGCTATTTTTTGCTTCTGTGCTCTTGTTTATTCAACGTCTTATCCCAGATGAAAGGCTTTTTTACAGCATCCCCAGCGCACTATATAATGAGATATGCGTGTGTGTCATTTTCGGGATTCTTTGATTATGTGCGTCTTTTGTTTTATTTTTACATGCACTAACTGTCACGAAGAACTGAGCAAAAATACCACACTTGTTCTGGCATCTTACCGCCAGAATCCTGTTGGCTTTGGTTGTATGACTTATTGTTGTTTTGTTGTTGTTGATGTTGTTGTTGGGTTTTTTTTTTTGTTTGTTTTGTTTTTCTTTTCTGTTTTTTGTTTGTTTGTTTGTTTTTTTGTTTTGTTTTGTTTGTTTTGGTTTTGGTTTTGTTGTTGTTTGTTTTTGTTGTTTTTTGTAATAGGAGACGTCCGTTGTGGGAATGTGCGCGCACACACACCTGTAAACACACAGAACCCATTTTCCACTTCACAAACACACGCACCCCCCCCCCCCCATGCCCCCCCCCCCTTTTCGCCTCCCCATCCCCCCCCCCCACACACACACACACATACACACACTAAAACAGGCACACATCCGTTATTCATACATAGAGATGTGCATCATATATATATATATATATATATATATATATATATATATATATCACCCTACACACATTTACACAGCCGCATGCGCACCCATGAAGAGATGGAGCGAAAGTGTGCTTTTTGTTGTTTGTTTGTTTGTTTTCCAGTTCAAATAGTCCCTGGAGATAGACCCACGGTCTGAAACGTTTGAACACGTTTTATCAAAAGTGTCTTATTTTACAGCCTACAGTTTTTACCAACTTCCTCTGTTTGTAGTGTGTGAGAGAGATTGATGCCCTGTGTGTAGCATGAACTTAGCATACGTAAAAGAACCCATGGCAGCAAGACAACTGTCCCTGGTAAAATGCATTGCATTGCATTGCATTGTTGTATACTGCATTGCATTGTATTGTATTGCAATTCAACAATAACATATGTGCATTGCATTGCACTGTATTGCATTGCATTACGTTGCATTGCATTCCATTGCATTGTATTGTATTGCAATTAACCAATAACAGATGTCTGTGTTCGGTTCTAGCTGCTCTCCCCTGGGGAAAGTAATATGTCGTGACAACACAAAGAGTACAACACAACACAATACAGTACAGTACGATACAGTACAATACAATACAATACAATACAATACAATAGATACAATACAATTTTACCAGGGACAGCTCTCTTGTTGCTGTAGATTCTTTTACGTGTGCTAAGGACGTCAACATTTACACAAGACCCATTTAAGATGGCAGCGAAAACGCGGGCTCTGCGGGAATCAAACCCGCGAGCAGGAGTTCCTAGCCTGTTGTCCTAACCGCTAGGCAGGTAATCGCTCCGTATTTTTTCTCGTGTATAAGGAATGGGTTCTCGTTCTTGGAAGCTTTTCCTTGCATTGTTACAACAGAGTGAGATGAAGACTGTATCGTAATTTGAATGTTTGATTAGCTCGCTTTGGAAGCTAGATCAACATCTTTACGAAGAAGACGAACCAAAGGTTGTTTACCCGTTGGTAGGAAGTCTCTCTTTTTTTTTTTCTTCTTTTTTTTTTTTCTATTTTTTTTTTTCTATGCGCATGTCCGGAAAGTCACGGTTAAGTCCCTTTTCATAAAACATCGACTGCTGTCGTGTTCCGCAGAAATGATACCGTCACATCTCCCTTACTCCAGAAGCGAAATGTTCTATTCCGTGCTGTCAGTATAATGAAACATTTCTTGGAATAAAAAAAAAAATAAAAAAAAAATAAACATTTACAGAATAAGTTCAACCCCCCACCCCACCCCCTACCCCCGCCACAAGAGCAAATCATTTAAAAAAAAGTATCTTCTTCTCTTTCTTCACAGAAAACAAGACATCCTGGGCTTTGGATTTATTATTCGATCGATTATGGTAATATCATGCATCATCCGATGACCTCTTCAAGCTTTGTGGTGCAATGTCCTGTATCTTATGTTGGGATTTACTCTGTGTGTGTGTGTGTGTGTGTGTGTGTGTGTGTGTGTGTGTGTGTGTGTGTTTGTGTATGCATACATACATATATATATATATATATATATATATATATATATATATATATATATATATAGAGAGAGAGAGAGAGAGAGAGAGAGAGAGAGAGAGAGAGAGAGATTACACCAATTTAAAATGTTGTTGTTGTTTTCTGTCTATCAGGATACTTGTCTTACTATCAAGTATTTACGCAAACTGTATATAAATTACCGGTCTAAACTCAACTGGCAATCCGAAATGTATTTCGTAAGTTCTGTATAGATTATCGAAGAGTATGCACACGAGTTTTCTGGTCATGAACAAATTTCGGTAAACGTCTGAAATCACTAATTTTGCAATTCATCTCGTGAAGACAAACATTCGTCTGTTGATTCGTTGAGATTTCAATGAACTCCGAGATGGGATAGAGTGTGCGAAAAAGTAATTCCAATTAAATCCATGATGGATTCCTCTATATTTAACGTTACTACTTTTGTCATTACACAAGGAAGAAGCTACTGCCATCACACAGTAATTTCAAGATCTAATTTGTAACAAATACGTGCATACATTCGTACATCACTGACATAAAATGCAGTACGCGAAAGCAAAACAAGAACTTCAATACGGCATACCTGTGCTAAAAGCAAGATAATAAAATTCATGAATATGTACAGCGAAAATCATAAAGTTCACAATACAATCGCAGTTCAGTCATATGGATATTGTTAATTTCTCAGAAGAAAGTTTCTCGTGTCCACGAAGGAAACGAATATATTCCATGTTTCGGAACAAACAGTATTTTGAACATATATAACCTAATGATTATTATGATAATTCATCTTTTATATAGCGCTAGAATAATAAGCATATTCTCTGAGTGCATTACAGATCCAGTACTTAAAATGAGTCGAGTAAGTTGGCTTACATATATCTAACATGTAGAAGAAAAAAAACAAAAAACAGACTCGCTACAAAGTCATAAAAGCACAATTATAGATACAATGACAATTACAGCCAAAGTACAAAATTCACGAAGTATTAATCAATTTTCAATACAACAACCCTTACACCCCAAAGCACACAGAGAGAAACCTTACCTCTGATATCAGTTGCTGAGAACCACAGATTGATCCCATGCTCGTGAATCGTTTACATTGCGTTCTGTGATCATTGCTCGGTTAAAGCTTTCTGTTTCTCTTCGGCTTGACTCTCTCTCTCTCTCTCTCTCTCTCTCTCTCTCTCTCTAGCTCTCCGAACCCCCTCGCTCTCCATTCCACCCCGTCCCCCCCCCCTCTCTCTCTCTTTCTCTCTCTCCGACCCCACCCCCCACCCCCCTCTTCTTTCTCTATCTCTCCATCGTCTGTTGTGAGTGGAGTCATTACGACCGTGCGTGCGCGAGGTAGCAGTAACCAAGCAGTCTTGGTTCCTCGTCAACAAAAAAACCCAGCTTGGAACCATCCAGCTATTGAGCCCAATACATGCACGGAACCAGCGTTCTGATCTTCCGTGCCCGCCCCACTCCCCGTACCCCTCCCACCCCTATCACACACCTTCTCGCGCTGCCTGGCCTCCCCCCCTCTCCTACCACTCCCCGTACCCCTCCCACCCCTATCACACACCTTCTCGCGCCACCTGGCCTAACTCTCCCACCTACCCACCCATCCACCCGCCTTCCCGTCTTCCGCCCGTTCCTGTTGCTGGACAGTTGCAATTGACCGTGCTTACGTCACTGTCGACTGGAATTCCACCGCCAAACCCGTGCACACACACACACACACACACACACACGCGCGCGCGCGCGCACACACACACACACACACACGCACGCACGCACGCACGCACACACACACGCGCGCGCGCGCGGTGGGCAAAACTGAAGAGGCCGCACAAGGCGACAGGCAGGGTGGTAGTAGGGACTGGGGGGATGGGGTGGTGGGGGCTGGGTGGGGGGTGGGGGGGGGGGCTGCGGGGATGGAGGTGGGCGTGCGATTGAGTAGTGTGTGTGTGTGTGTGTGTGTGTGTGTGTGTGTGTAGGAGGTATGGAGGTGGGGAGCCAGTCTTTTTATTTCTTCTTCTTCTCCTTCCACAGCACTCCTGTTGATTGGTTCACGTGCTAGGTCTTGCGAGGAAAGTTGTCCCCCTTCTGTCGTGTCTCGCTCTCCAGCCCGTGTTGTATAAAAGCACGTGACGGAGGTATTTGTGCCACTTGCACCGCCGGTGGCATTTTGCTCCGTGACAATCCTGAATCCATTACCCAGTGGAGTGAAGGCCTCGAGGTCATATTTGACTTGGGTTTTGCAGCCGTATATATATATATATATCGTGACATTTCATATTTTATAATACAAAACTGAAAACAAGCGTGCGTAATAAAAATTGCTAGTGTAACTGTTTTTAAAGTTTTGATTCTGCAGTCTCTTTGTTCATATTTCTTTACTGATTTCACCAGAGAAGTATTTTCTGACGTGTTTTTGTTATATTTGCCATCTTTTTCATTTTTCTCTGAAAATAAAAATTGGGAGAACTTTTTTTTTTTTTAATCTACAGCAACAGAACAGTTCCTGATATATCACGACGACCGAGCTACAAGGACGGACGAACCCTCAATTAAATTGAGCAACTCACCGTTTAAAACAAAAGTCGTCTATATCCATAGTGAATGAATTAAAAAAAAACAACAGAGAGAGACAGAAAGAGAAAGTGAAAAAAAAAGAAAAAAGAAGAAAGACATCGTACAACGAATACGTGTACAAAAAAAAAAAAAAAAAAAAACCCACAAAAAACAAAAAAACATCAGGGCTTTTTGAGCAGCTGGTTCCAGTGTTAAATTACAACAACAACGGCAACAACAAGGTGGTGGAGACTGTGACCGCAGTTCACGAGTTACGAAAGAGTTCTCCGTGCAGGCTGATTTAAGTTAGCACCCAGCTACCCTGCACAAACCTGAGTTGACCTTGTCCACCGGGTGTTTATAATACACTACACTCACTGACACTTCCGGCCACCTGGGAGTGCCCACCCGGCTTGTTGGAGATGCGAGCAGCACAGCTCTCTGTCACATGTCTTCTTCTGTACAGTAAGTGTTTATGTTGTGTCTTAGAGGGGGTTACAACGTTGGGAGAGAGTGTGTGTGGTGTTAGGAACTGGGGCATGAGACAGGGATGGTAGATAGTCGAGGGGTTAACTGAAGACAGGGAGGAAAAAACAAAGAACATGGGGTTGCAGGGTGCGTGGGTGGTAGAAGAAAGAATAAGAGGATACTAGGTACGTGGGTGGTAGAAGAAAGGCAGGTAGATATGTCATCATGTTGCTTGATTTAATCTTTTTCTCTTTCATTCTGTTTCTTTTCTCCTTTTATTTTTCGTTTCTTTTTTCTTCTTGTTCTTTCTTTCTGCGTTTTTTTTTTTTCTCTTTTCTTTCTTTTTTTCTTTTTTCTGATTTCTTTCTTTCTTTCTTTTTTTCCGACTTCTTATCGTATTCTGTTTCTGTTTATGTCTGTTTGAATATAAACATTGACAATACCAAGGTTATGACATTCAGAGAGGGAGGACTTTGGGGGGAATGTGAGAAGTGGTTCTACGATGGTAAAATACATGGAGTGGTACATAATTATTGCTACCTTCTGTAATTCTACAGCCATGGTTAGTGCAGAAAAAAGGAACATTACGTTTAGAAAAGAAGGCAGTAATGCAACTTAACAGGGCATTTCAAAAGTATAAAGAAATGACTGTAAATGCTTTCTTTAGATTTTTTTTTATTACATAATCAAACCAATGTTATCATCTGAGATATAGGGATTAGACAGATTGGAACATTAAGAAAAAAAAAGTACACCTGTTAGCATGTAAATGATTTATGGGTGTTCTGGCCAGGACGTCTAAAAAAACTGGTCTATGGAGATAAGGGCATGTTTCCCTTATACGTGAATTCCTATGTATCATGTTTAAGATCCTGGTTTAAGTTACTTCAAATGAATATTGAAAAATTACCATATCAAATGCTGCTGGAACTAGACGGATCAGAGAAACACTGTTAGGTGTCAAATATAAGAGAAATGTTATGTTCAACTGGTTTTAGTATTGTTTGGATGTAGCAAGGTGTAGGCAATGTGAAGATGTTCCCAAGTATATTTAAACACACTTGTTGATAAGTTCATTCAAGAATGGACTGGCATTGTCAGAGACCGTGATAGATATGAAAGTTATAGGCAGTTTAAGACTGTCTTTGAAACAGAGAGATATATTTTGGATATTGATACCTATTGTTTCAGTGTTGCCCTTTCACAACAAGGTTCAACTTTCTCCCATTCAATAACAATGTACATCGATACAGTCAATCAGATCAGGACGGAGCATCATGTGCCCATTTTGCGGGGATGAATTTGAGAACGAGCAGCACTTTTTGTTCAACTGCATCGTATATGAAGATATAAGGAAGAGAATATTAAAAGAATCGGTTAGACTTCCCTTGCATGTGTTACTTGGAGCAACAAATATTAATCATAAACATAATGTATCAAAATATAATTTCCATGTCATCAATACAAGGAAAATGTTAATCTGTAGACAGTGATCCAGCATGGTAAAGTACTATATGAAAATTTCAAAATAATAGGTACATTAAGTATTCATTCTGTATGTGCTTAGTTGCTATGGTTAACACAATGTTATTACATTCAACCCCACCGACCCACCCTTCGCCATTGTATTGTGGCCCAAGGCCGATGTACATTAATATTTCTGATCTCTCTCTCTCTCTCTCTCTCTCTCTCTCTCTCTCTCTCTCTCTCTCTCTCTCTTCTCTCTCTCTATCTGTATGTATGTATGTATGTATGTATGTCTCTCTCTCACTTTTTCTCTTTCTCCACTCTCTCCTCTTTCTCTCTCTCTCTCTCCTCTCGCATTATTTGCCTCTCTCCTGCCTGTATGTCTGTCTCTCTCTGTCTCTCTTTCTGTGTCCTCTTTCTTCGCCTCTATCTCTTTCTCCTCTCCGTTTGTCTGTCCCCCCTCTCTCTCTCCTCTCTCATCATCATCATCATCATCATCTCTCTCTCTCTCTCTCTCTCTCTCTCTCTCTCTCTCTCTCTCTCTCTCTCTTTCATTCTGTCAGTCTTCTTGATATTTGTTTGTTTCGTTTCTTCCTGCATTATTGTTGTCATTGGTATTACTCTCAAAGAAAGAACGATGCTATTAATAGGAATGATATTTTAGTAGTAGTAGTAGTTGTTGTTGTTGTTGTAGTATAATTGTCATCATTATGAGCATTTACGATTAATGTTGAAAATAAGCCCTAGGCGTTTAGAAATACAACAGCAACAACAACAAAAAGAACGTACACACACACACACACACACACACACACACACACACACACACACACACACACACACACACACACACACACACAAACCACGTAAATATCAAAAAGGAAAAAAAAAATCGCCACAGGATACAAAACATTATTAATCTCCCCCCCACTCCCCCCACCCCCTACCACACACACACCCAGACACACACACACACAAGCACGCGTGCACGCACATAACACAAGTTCATACTTCACTGGGGAAATGGTGGGTCTTCAGACTGGATTTGAAAGTCTGCAGCAGCGAAGGTGAGTGACGGAGAATATGAGTACGTTGATTATAACGTTTTCGACTTGGGAAAGAATGAGGCGTCAATTTCATTCCATATACTTTTGAATCTTAAAACTTACCATGTTTTTTTTCTCTGTTGAGAAACATACTACAACAAGATATCTTCTTCTTTTTTTTTTTTTTCCCCTACCTTTTCTGGTTCTATTGGACCGGTATTCACAGGGCTTTTTTCAGCTCTAACGTGGTTCTATGTGGTCGGCTAGGCTATAACTAATGATGATAAAAAAATATATATGTTAATCTTCCTGTCCATGTATGCTTTTGAAAACTCATATTACGTATCTTTCTGTCTTTATCAAAAGAGCGAGAAAAGCTTGAAGAGATTAATATTAAAGGATTTTTTTTTCAAAGTGGTGTGTGTGGGGGTGTAGTGGGGGTGAGGGTTGGGAGGGGGGTGGAAACGGTGAATGAAGAATAATATGTTTTCTAAACGTGTTCTGAATGGTAAGATCTTCTTCTTGTTTTTCCAACAACGAGGAGGAAGCGGAGACTTTTTCCTAATATACTCCGCATTCACCCCTTTTACCACTGCAGTTTGTTTTAGAATTGTAATTATTCATACATTTTCATGTGATTTTGTTTTTATTATTAAACAGGAAATCATGAATTAATCTTGAGATATGTGTGTGTTACGTGTGTGTAGTTTGTGTGTGTGTTTGTTTGTTTGTTGTGTTTTTTTCTCTTTATTTTTAAACACCTAGGGCTTATTTTGAAGATTAGGCATAAATGGTAGTAATAATAATAATAATAATGGTAATGATAACTGGGTTTTTTTTTATCCTTGATTCTTGCAGTCGCTGCACCACGGTGCCTGACACAGAGCACGCTATCCATGAGACACGTGCTCAATTTGCATAATTTCTACCGCCGCCATGCCGCGCGCGTATACCACGTGGCCAATATGAACCAACTGGTGAGAGGGCTCATACACTATTTGATTCATTGATTGATTGATTGGTTTCATTAGCTATCTATCTATCTATCTATCTATCTGTCTGTCTGCCTATCTATGTGTTTGAGAGTGCTTATACACTATTTGATTCATTTATTGGTTGATTTATTCAATTATCTATCTATCTATCTATCTATCTATCTATATCTATCTATCATTCATGTGTTTATTTATGTATGTGGACTTATTTGTTTGTTTATCTTCTGTTTGTCATTTTTCTTCAACGTTTGATAGGCACTCGAGAGCGAAACCAAAAACAAATGTGTGTGTGAGAGAGAGAGAGAGAGAGAGAGAGAGAGAGAGAGAGGCGGTGGAGGTGGTAGGGAGCGAGACACACACACGCGCGCGCGCGCGCGCGTACATACACATATTTTGTTGGATAAAGTCACGCTTGACAGATTAAGAAATTCTACAAGCGATCCTAAACTTTTAAGGAAAACGTCAATAGCTACTGACAGAAAAGCATTTATGTATAAGGAATTCAGTATTCAGCAGTGCACCATCATCGGTTTGTTCTGTTCTTGATTACTTTAACATTTCACGAGAAACTGACAGAACTGGTTTTTAAGGAAAATGATTCAAAACAGCCAGAACCATAATTTTATAAGTGTGTAACAAACGAAAAAAAATCTAGTGTGGCACTGGAGTTTAGAGTGGCAAAATTAGGGGACCAGGCAGAATAAGCAATTTTGAAATTATCCACAGCTTAAGGTAGGTTTAAAAAAAACCCACAAAAACACAAACAAACAAAAACAAACCCCCAAAAAACCTACCAAGCAATAACCGATGGCTGTATATGGCTGTTGGACCTTTTTCTTATTCTTTTTTTTATATCTTTTTGCATATTCATTCATTCATTCATCCATCCATCCATTCAGACAGTCGGTCACTGAGTAATAGCGGATTTCAGGCGTGGAGTGACGTGCTAGCAGAAAGAGCCGCACAGCAAATTCGCTGCTCGTCATGGAAACAGCGACAGCGCACGAGACTTGCACAAGTCAATATCAACGCCGGGAAATTCCGAACCAATGGCTCCCTGGCGATTGATCTATTATTAGCCTCCTGGTATTCCCAGAAAAAGTTGGCCGTGTACTCAGGGTCGCTGTTCGACGGTTGCAGTCATTGGTACGAGTGCCTGCAATTCAGAGCGGTGAGTCGGGGTTCGGTTCTAGCCATGCTTTGGAGGTGTGTGTGTGTGTGTGTGTGTGTGTGTGTGTGTGTGGTGGGTGGTGGGTGGTGGGGGAGATGGGTAAGGAGGGTCGAGGTGGTAGTGGTAGGTTGAAGGTGGTGGTGGTGGGGTGGTGGAAGTGGTGGTGGAGGGGTGGTGGTGGTGGTTGTGGTGGTGGTGGTGGTGGTGGTGGTGTGTGTGTGTGTGTGTGTGTAGCTGTGTACCAGTGTATATGCATGCGTGCGTGCATGCACGAGCGCGTGCGTGTGTGTGCGTGTGTTTGTATGCGTGTGTGTGTTTCATTCTTAAGTTTAAAGTCTTTTTACTGTTACGTGATTTTAAACGGGGGGAGAATGTAGTATGTGTATGCGTGCGCAATGGAATTGGGGGCCGGGGGTGGGGCTGGTGGGGGGGTGATGAAAAGAGGTGTTGGGATGACTGAGACACGGTAGGAGACATAAAAAGCGTCAGAGGTTAAACAGAAGGAAGAGCTACGAAATATTGGACGAACTGAGAGTAAAGTATAACTCTCTGAAAGGGAGAAGACGGGCCTTAATTGAACTATTCTGCCACCTCCCTCAAGTGCATATGACAATTGAACATATAATTTTTTGTCTGTAGCTTGATGAAGCCTTATGTACACGAAAGTGTATTCTGCCACCTCCCTCAAGTGCATATGACAATTGAACATATAATTTTTTGTCTGTAGCTTGATGAAGCCTTATGTACACGAAAGTGTGTCTTCACAAGTGACTGAGAACGTTGATGTTTTTGACATTTTGCATTCATTATCAGTTGTTTCGCTTGTCAGTGTAATTTTATGTAATTGTATTTAGATTTTTTTTTTTTTTTTTCAAATTTCACTCACATTTCACCCTCATTTGCCCAGTTTCCCCCAACCCTCCATTCATTCACATCTCCCACCCCTTCTAACCGATAATACTCAAATGTATTTATAAATACTTTAACAAAATGTCTTCAGTCACCGATATGTGTGACGGGACATTAAACAAAATTCCTCCTCTTGTGTGTGTGACCCTGAATGACGCGGCATGTTGCAGATGCTGAACGCCAAGCAGCACTCCGTGGGGTGTGCAGTGCTGCCTTCCTGTGGTCGGAGAAGAAGCTACTCCGTTCTCCTCTGCGTGTATGAAGGAGGGTAAGACAGACAGATACACACACACACACACACACACACACACACACACACACACACACACACACACACACACACACAGACGCCGACCGGAAGGCAATCAGACAGACTGACCGACACGCAGACCCACAGGTTGGCAGGCAGAGAGGCAGGCAGACAGACAGACTGAACGACAGGCAGGCAGACGCACCGACAGACAGGCAGGTAGGCAGGTAGGCAAATCAACAGACTGACAGGTCGACAGGCAGGCAGCAGGCAGACTGAGAGACAGACAGACAGACCAACAGACAGGCAATCGGACAGACCGACAGGCAGATAGGCAGGCAGAGTAGCCGACAGAAAGGCAGGTGGGCAGACAGACAGATCGAAGGGCGGGAAGACAGACAGGCAGACAGAACTACAGACAGACAAACTGACAAACAGGTAAACAGAACGACAGAACACAACTAGCAGATGCCTGGGCAGGCAGATAACCCGACAGAAAGGCAGGCAGGCAGGCAGGCAGGCAGGCAACCAGACAGGCAGACATACAGGCAGAGAAGCAGACAGTAAAGAGGGGGCGGGAAGAGGTGTTAGGAAAGGGGTGGGTGGGGTGCAAACAAGAAAACAGACAAGTGTTAAATGTGTGTGTGTGTGTGTGTGTGTGTGTGTGTGTGTGTGTGTGTGTGTGTGTGTGTGTGTGTGTGTGTGTGTGTGTGTGTGCAGGGGGTGACAAATGTTTGGGTTTTTTGTTTGTTTTTGTTGTTTTGTTTTTTTGTTTTTTGGGTGTTTTTTTTGCTTTATTTTTTGGCGCATACGTCTTTTTGTTTTGTTTTGTTGTTGCTCTCTGTGTGTGTGTGTGTGTGTGTGTGTGTGTGTGTGTGTGTGTGTGTGTGTGTGTGTGTGTGTGTGTGTGTGTGTGTGTGTGGGGGGGGGAGGGTGTCTGTGTGTGTGTGTGTGTGTGTGTGTGTGAGAGAGAGAGAGAGAGAGAGAGAGAGAGAGAGAGTTTGCGTGTGAGTGTGTGCGCGCGTGCGCGCTCAAAATGCATTCTCACTCTCTCAGTGTTTTTTTTCCCCAGATCTTCTAACGAAGCAGCCTTCGATTTTCTACATGGATCCTCCTGCAGTAAATGTGGAACCTCCTTAGCTTTTTGTCAAGACGGTTTGTGTGGTAAGCATTTGAGAAAACACGACTACACATACATGGGTCTTCACTGCACGTGCACACTCATATTACCGCGCATGCGCCTGACTCCACTAGCAAACACATTATGTACATCGATAATACCAGATACACAATACTTCATTATCTCAGACGAAAGAAAATAATCTGGTTGTGTACAACGCATAACTATTGCACGAGAATCATAGCCATTCAGAACGTATACAAAAAAGACATGACACTCTTAAATGTTAATTCAAAACAAACATAGGCTTGTGGACAATCAAACAGCTATAGCTGCCTTTGCCAAAATGAGAGAGAGAGAGAGAGAGAGAGAGAGAGAGAGAGAGAGAGAGAGAGACTCTGACACTGACACATTTTATTGACAACAGCAAATAGCCCTTCTGTCAAGGGGGTACAAATCAGTATCGTACACAAAAGGAGACATAAGTGAATCCATACATTAATTATGATAAAACATCAATAGAAGAAGAAAATTAAATAAACAAATAAACAAACGAGTAATTACGCGACTATCCAATACATTGACAAAGATCACAACGTTAGAATATATTTCACGTCAGAGGCCCAATTTGACACTGATTCAAAGACATTTCATATGCTTGCCTACTAATTCTAATCAGAGGACGTTGTAGAAGTTTTAACCCAAAACTGATGCATTTGACAGAAGTACGAATGTATAAAGGGTATCTTTCTGTTTCACCATAGCATAATTTATTTGAGGAATGAAGAGGTATATTTAATAGACGCTTTATTGCGTATGTGTGGACTTTTTCCATTTGACTATTATTCTTAAGTCCTCAAACTTCTGCGAGAGAGAGAGAGAGAGAGAGAGAGAGAGAGAGATTTGATCAAAGACACTGGCAGTGTTTCATGTTTCATTGACGTCGAAAGTATCCCTGAACATATTTCATCATTCGAACGTTATACTTTTGTTGGCCCACAGCATGTGTTTTACATACGAGATGCAAGATCAAGGTTAAAAAGCATTAGGTCCCGTAACCTTCTGCGGCCACCGGAGCGGTGAATTCACACCCAATGTCTCTAGGAATTAGCGCAGGAAGGCGGGACCAAAAGCTCTGCTCAACGCTGTTTTAACCTTGCCGTAACCGAAGTCAGGCACCTATTTACGCATCGGCGGATTGAGGGAAATCAAAAGTTCCTCTCCCAAAGACACACCACGATTCTGACACTATGCATTAGTATCTCTCAAAAAAAAAAAAAAAAAAAAAAAAGTGGACAGGTTTGCTAATGAAAATTGCTGATAGGTTTGCGAAGCAAAATGTGATTAAATTTTTTTCATGAATATCGAGCATAGAACTTCCTTGACCATACACACCCACGCTACAATAAGAACAGTGATTCATTAATAGCTATAGCTTAACAAAGTATAAGCTCAAACGACACTTTCTAGGTTTCGTATTAAAAGAAAAACCCACACCCAATTGAAAGGTAGATCGAAAGATTACTTAATACGTAGATAAAACTAACTAAATGAAACTAACAAGTATTACCGGGGTTTTCTGTTGCAGCCACATGCGGGGAGACAGATACCAGCCGATGTGGTGAGTGTTTGAATACGTTCATACTGTATGTATGTATGTATGTATGTATAATGTATGCATATATGTCTGTCTGTCTGTACGTACGTACGTAAGCACGTATGCAGGCGTTTGCATGAATTTTTATGTACATATGTATATATGCAAGAAACAATGTTTCCTCTTTAAAGATATATTGTTGACACGTCTCCTTCTTCATCCTTCATTAATTTCAGAAAATTGAATGCATTCAATTGTTCAGTGTGTGTGTGTGTGTGTGCGTGAAACATGTTATCATATATACCTGCATTTCATGATACGTATGTATGCACGTTTTTGTTTTTTTGTTGTTGTTTTTTTTGTTTTTTTTTGTTTTGTTTTGTGTGTGTGTGTGTGTGTGTGTGTGTGTGTGTGTGTGTGTGTGTGTGTGTGTGTGTGTGTGTGTGTGTGTGTGTGTGTGTGTGTGTGTGTGTGTGTGTGTAGTGAGGATTGGTCGGGGAAGTACAATCGGGTGTGTACTGTATCCTTTTCATGTGTGCATGCATGTATTTGCGCGCGCGCGTGCTGACATCTGTAAGTGTACTTACTCTCGCTTGCTCAGTTTTATGTGTTACGATACATACACCAAGTTTGTCGGTTACTTGTCCGATCACTTTAAATAATTATATAGAAAAGTGCATTAGAAAACACGATTAGATACAATTTATATTCAGTTTCCTAACTCTGGAATAAACTCCTGAATGATCTGTTTCTGTATTCTGATTTATCAGCTATACTGATTCAGTCTCAAAACTGTTTTCGGTCATCTCAGTCTGGGTATTGAAAGGAAGAAAATTACTTGATTTATAAGAAAGCTGATATTTTTTTAATGAAGAAGAAAGAGAAGAAGGAGGAGGAGGGAGACGGAGGATAAGCACAAGAATAAGTAGAAGTAGTTATTGATTATGGTGTTGTTGTTGTTTTTTGTAACAGATTGTCTCTCAAATGGAATTGTGCTGTCAATCTCTTTCATTGGCATTTTGTGTTCCTCTGAAAAAAAAAATGAAAAAAAAGAAGAAGGAGAAACTGTCTTCCGACTACATACTGACGACGAAAACCAATGTTATTTCATTCCAGTGGCTATATTTCAAAGATCTATACTACAAGTGATGAAGAAAACAATTTTTTGTTTGTTTGTTTTTGTTGTTGCTGTTGTTGTTGTTGTTTTTTCATTCGAGTGCCTGTGTTTCAAAGACCTGTCAGAGACGAGCCTAAAGAAGCAATGGTTCTGTTTCAATTTCAGAATGTCGCAAAACGTGTTTCAAAGAAGGAGTAGGACGCGGCCAGTTAAATTCTACTTCATGCACGTGTGATTGCCAATATGGGCTTGGACCTAACTGCGACGGTAAGACTTGTCATTAACGTTTTGATTCAGCACAGCATAGCACAGCATACATAGCATTGCACATTACAGCTTTGGAACGTGCAGGATAGTTTATGATAACGGCGTGGCAGTAGCTAAGGCATGGTATGGTATGGTATGGCATGGTATGGTATGGTAGGGTATGGTATGGTATGGTATAGTGTAATGCAAATCATTGCATGGTATGGTATGGTATGGTATGGTATGGTATGGTAATGCAAATCATTGCATGGAATTGCATGGAATGGTATGGGATGGTATAGTATAGTATGGTATGGTATGGTATGCTATGCTATGGTTATGCAAATTATTGCAAGACATAGCACGGTATGGTGTAGCATTGCATGGTAATGTGTGGTATGGTATCGTTTGGTAAGGTTCTGCATAGTATGGTATGGCATTTCAGGGCACGGTATGATACGGTATGATAATTATAGTGCATGGCATGGGATGGTGTGGTACGACACGGGGGAAGGTGGCTGAATGGTTAAGACGCTCATCTGCCAATCCAGTGTCCGTGAGGGTCTGGGTTCGATTCCGGTCTCGCTCTTTCTCCCAACTTTGACCGGAAAATGAAACTGAGCGCTTAGTCATTCGGATGAGACGATAAACCGAGGTCCGGTATGCAGCACGCACTTGGCGCACTAAGAAAAATAAACAATGGCAACAGAAATGTATCCATCTGGCAAAGCTTTGTAGAAGGGTCTCCACTCTGGGAGGGACGCTCACTCAGTCTGGCTCCGCGACTGAGCCATTATTGTCGTTAGTAGGTGGCTTAGTAGGTGGTGTCCTAAGTATGTTAAAACAGAACAGGCACCACTGAACACCACCGAAGTGACTCAGCAGCAGTGCAGGGTCTCCTCTGGTGTGTGGCCTCCTGGCGACCTAACATCGATGGTTCCCTGTGGACTGCCAACGCTGGAACTGCGACGGACGAACCCGGGTGTGACCGTGTATGGGGGAATCTAAATGAGCGGCGTGGGAGTAATGCCACTGAAACGGTGCAGATGATGGGGCAACAAAAAAAAAAAAAAAAAAAAACAAAAAGCTTTGTAGAAGAAACCCACTTTGATAGGTAAACAAATATATATGCATGCACTCAAGGTCTGACTAAGCGCGTTGGGTTGTGCCGCTGGTCAACCATCTGCCTAGCAGATGTGGTGTAGCGTAAATGGAGTTGTCCTAACGCAGTGATGCCTCCTTGAGAAAATGAAATTGGAATTTGTGTATTATTATCAAAAGGTACGACATTACAAAAGTTATGAATCCTGTAATCCATGTCAGCGTTCGGTTGGTTGTGGAAACACGAACATACTCAACTTGCACGGCCCCGAAAACGGAGTATCGTTGCCCACAAGGCAGGGTGAAAACGACCATACACGTACACCCCCTCCTTCTCCCCTCCTCCCTCTCCCACTCACACACACACGAGTGAACTTTGGAGTTGCAGCCTACGAAAGCAGCAAGAAAGAAATATCCCTGCGAGGACGATTCTGCATGACACCTGATGGCCACATCACGACAACAATGCCAATGGAAAACCCCACACCCACACCCCACGCTGTAAAACACACACACACACACACACACACACAACGATGAATCATTCAAGACCGAAATTTGACCACTCTTCCATTTACCACCACCAGCGTGTAAACTAGCCTACCCAAGCATAACTCAGCATAGCATGGCGTGGAAGAGGGTGGAAAAGTTATGGGCAGTGCGGTTCAGTGCAGTGCGCTGTGTGTTGTCTGGGAATGGACATCTTTGGATTGTATCGTGTATCGTATTCCTGAAAGCTGTAGGGTAAGAAATGGCCACACACGTAGAAACCCACTCGCAAATACGAGTGAACGTGGGAGCTGCAGCCCACGATAGCAGAAGAAGAAGAAGAAGAAGTAAAAAGAGAAGAAGTAGATTCAACTCAAACTAATACGTCATTTAATACCATTATATCTATGCTGTCGTCTCCCACGCCGTGGTAATCACCTTGCCTATTTTGCTTTAAAGTCCTTGGACAGGAGCATCACTGAATTCTTGTGAAAATCATGTGATTCTCCCTGACTTTATCTTACTTGAAAATACTCCACCACCACCGCCACCACCACCCCCTGACAACGTACTTTACCTGAACTTTAACTCTGCTGACGTGTGTACATGTCATGGAAAGGATTGTCACTTGAGACAGACTAAGCTTACAGGTCATGTCCGCCACCATTGCTGTATTGTAATGTGTCGTATTGTACTACTAGTTTGTCACAACAGATTTCTCTGTGTGAAATTCGGGCTGCTCTTCCAAAGGACAGCTTGTTGCCACAGTGCAACACCCACCCATTTTTTGTTTCCTTCTCTAAGTTTACTTGTTTTCCCATCATAGTGGATTTTTCTACATTAGTTTTGCCAGGGACAAACCTTTTATTACCGTGGGGTTCGTTTCCATGCGCTAGGTGCATGCTACACACGGGACCTAGGTTTATCGTTTCATGCGAATGATGAGCGTCCAGGCTCAAGGTCCAATGGAGGGGGAGACAATGCTGCTGAGTATGGGGTTTGATCCTGTGTGTTAAGGTTTGTTTCATTGTTTCTATGGCGGACGTGTTACTATTAGGCCACCACGACTTTCGGTCTTCTTCCTCTGGAGATTGTATCATGGTGACATGGACACTTATATGGCACCTATCCTCGGTCAGAGACCAAGTTCTAAGCGTTTTACAAACACGGAGTCATTTGAACGACAGGCTGTATATCTGGGTAGAGCTGACTGAAAGCTGCCATTGGGCGCTCATCATTCGTTTCCTGCATCATTTAGTCGGGTTTCAGTCACACACACACACACACACACACACACACACACACACACACACACACACACACACACACACACACACACACACACACACACACACACACACACACACACACTCACTCACTCACTCACTCACTCATACAGAGATGCAACATTTTGCGTGTATGACTTTTTTTTTCTTACTTCATTCACCCCGCCGTGAAGGCAGCCCTCCTCAGTTTTCAGGGGTGTGCATGCTAGGTATGTTCTTGTTTCCATAACCTACCGAACGCTGACATGCATTACAGGATCATTAACGCGCGTATTTGATCTTCTGCGCGCAAATACACACGACTGTGGTTCAGGCACTTGCAGGTCTGTACATACATTGACGTGGGAGACTGGGGAAATCAGGTTTTACAGTTGTTTAGCAAACTCAACACTTTAGAGTACACTGAAGTAATAACTGTACTCAGATTTCACATCATGTTGGTTTCTTTCCAGCAAGGCTCTAATTACATTGCGTGTATATTAGTTAATTGTTTTCAACGACGACCATCAGAACAGCAGAGTGGGTAATGGGCTAGAATTTGATTATAGCGGAGAGTGTCTTGCCCAAGTTACATCCCCACTCTTTTGGCAAAGAGGGTTTAAGGACAGTCGGCGTTGGGATGATTCCCAATGGCCAACTAGCCCCCAAGGCTGCAGCACTAAAAGTCAGTGTAATTTTGCCTC
>NC_134884.1:17051668-17099168 GCF_041734735.1 Babylonia areolata
GTTCGCGTTCGCGAAGAATATGAGCATGCCCTTTGAATGTGTATAAATATGTGTAAGCAGTTGATTTTTGCCCATGACCTTCAGGGCTCAGCCAATAGATCTATAAAGTCCACTCGTCGTATTGATTTTAGTATTTTCCGAAAAAGACTACTTGGGAGAATGAACATAGTGAAAGCCCTGTACTCTGAGAGTAGAACACACAGGCTTTTTATGTATTGAGTATAATTTCAAAATGTAATGTTTAAGATGAGAAAGATCAGTTTAAAGCCAATTAAGTCCCCTAGCATTAATTACAGATTAATTTCCCTTTTTTACTATCTGCACCAAAACGTTTGCCAAATAAATATAACTTCCGTGCTTAGCAAAAGAATTTCCTGTTTGAACAAAAAATGATAATGATGACTGCTCTTGTTGTTATGTCAGAATATCAGATCAAAGTGCCAAGTTTAGAGAATAAAAGAAATATAAATATAACAGTAAATTCAGTTTGCATATAATTTGGCTTCTTTTTATTTTTATTATTTTTTGTTTGTGCCCATCCTATAGGTGCAATATTGTTTTAAACAAGATGACTGGAAAGAACTGAATTTTTCCTATTTTTATGCCTAATTTGGTTTCAACTGACAAAGTATTTGCAGAGAAAATGTCAGTGTTAAAGTTTACTACACACAATCACGTAATCGGCTTGGAACCTTTGCCTTGAAACAGAACATGTATAATAGATTTGACAAGAAACGCCTCAAAGAAGTAAAGATAGAAGATTGAAGCAAATAAATGGTGTAATTATAAAAAGAAAAATAAATTGTAAACTTGCAAAATACTCATTGAAATAGTTCAAAATCCTTTTGTCGGAACAGGCGATTTCCATTTTGAAATTTTAGCATTTTGGTGACGAAAAAACAAACAAACCGGCAATGGAGACGGGCATGCACACGCAGTCCTCGCCAAAATAACCGGGGAGTCTCGACGAAATGTTTCCGACGAAAGCGTGTGCACAACCTCCTTGATAACGGTTTATTTCGTTGAGATACGTTCCGAAATCCGAAAATTCTAAATACCGTTTCCCACGGAGTTAGGCCAACTAGGAGGTAGGTTGTGTTAGAAGACAACATGACCTTGTTTTTTCTTGTTCACAGTTAAAAGGGAAGAAATACAGTTTCTGGACAGAACACATACAGTGATATCAACTACACCGTCGACGTGTTTACTGCATATACATACACACAAATAATTTAATCGATCGTTTCTTTCAACCCGTTGTAGACTGGTTCGTGCAAAGCTAGAGATCTACAGTGTGTTGCGGTGTAATGGTGAGAGCACAGTAGCTTGTAGTGCACCAGTGTTCGTAAAGGAAACAGAAGACATACAATCATGAATCATATGACTCCTGGGAATATTCAACAGGACTATATCTCTCTGTAGCCATCTGGTTTATGAAACATGTGCGCGTTGATTTGTTTGCTTAGGAATGAGTTGAACATTTCGTGAGTAAAATTAAGTTTCAGTTTCAAGGATATGTCAGATTGCGCGGACTGATACAAATGCGCAACACCAAATCTGCTAAACTTTAAAAAAAAAAAAAACGGAGCAGATGCCTGAACTGCAAATTAATCCAACGATTTGGCCGTGAGTTAACAGCCTGTAAAAAAAATCGATCTCTATTGTCCAACTACTCAAACGCAGCACCCACATTGTGTTGGAAGCATAATACATTTTATGTCCTTGCTGTATTTCAGTGGGCACACATTCAACCCATACCTTGTCTCTTTCAACATCCTGCAAGATCCTGTTTCCTGAGCCATGCGATTTTTGGCTATGATCTTGACAAGTGTGCTGTTCATTTTCTTTTCTCTCTTTCCTTCTTTCTGTTCTTTTTCTTTATGCACGGTTACAGGGTGGAGATTTTTCCGATCTTCAGTTTCAGCAGATGTGAAGACCTGATAGTGTCTGGACCCCCTTCGTGTGCATACACATGCAGAAGATCTTCGTTCATGGGCTGCAACTCCCATGTTCACTAGTATATACACGAGTGGGCTTTAACGTGTGTGACCGTTTTTTACCCCGCCATGTAGGCAGCCATACTCCGTTTTTGGGGGTGTGCATGCTGGATATGTTCTTGTTTCTATGACCCACCAAACGCTGACATGGATTACAGGATCTTTAATGTCCGTATTTGATCTTCTCTTTGCGTATACACACGAAGGGGATAAAGGCACAAGCAGGTCTGCACATATATAGCAACACCGATCGCATGTTTTCTTTTAAAACAGAAGGACATCACAGTAGCAGAAGGCTAACCAGTCTAATATACAGACTACGACTGGATGCCATAAAAAAAAAATATATATATTAATTTTCAAATGTGACTTGCATTTGCGCCAATGAAATTACCCCCGAGAATATCAGCTATCTGCAGTTCCATCTGCTTCCAGTAGAAATGACTTAAATGATAATCAACATGTGTTTGAAACAGTTCAGAGTTGGAGCCCAATTGGCTATTTGTTGTAATTCTACTGGTTGACTAGTTAGTTTCTTGTATTTCGTTTATATTCTTCATTTTTTTCTGTAATGCTGATTGAGAAGAGAGGAACAGGGAAAGTGGTGATGGTTTAAGGTTCGGGTGGGGTGGGGGAAGATGACGGATTTGCGTCTAAATTCACAAATGTGGATAAGCATTAAGCAAAAAAAAAACAACCGAACATATGTTGACCTGGGAGATCGGAAAAATCTCCACCCTTTACCCACCAGGCGCCGTCACCGAGATTTGAACCCGGGACCCTCAGATTGAAAGTCCAACGCTTCAACCCTCGGTTACTGCGCCCGTCGTGCAGAAGACCAAATGACGCACGTTACAGATCCCGTAAACAAGAACATACCCGGCATGCAACCCTTCCCCTCCCTCCCAAAAATGGAGTATGGCTGCATGCATGGCCGGAGTGAAAATGGTCATACACATAAAAGCCTACTCTTGTGTACGAATTGCAGCCCACAGACGTAGAAGAATGCTACGCACTGAAACTGACGAGGCCTTTGCAAAAAGCAATCCGTGAATAAAATTCAGCGACCTCTTAAGCCTCTTTTCAATAATATGGTTTCGCGAACTACTATTGCGATCCACATCCTGATACACCTTATCACTGAGGACGCTGTTTTTACCGACAAAACGATCACTTGGGAGACTGTAGATGGTGAAAGGGTTTCTTACTGAGTGTGAAACACAATAACCTTTCCAAGCCTTGAGTGGCAGTTTAGAAATCAATCTTTGGGATAAGTGAAATCCGTTTAAAAGATAAGCCCTACAGTATATCAAATGCGCGCGCGCGCGCGCGCGAGTGTGTGTGTGTGTGTGTGTGTAGTATATATGCGTGTGTCCGAGTTTATTCTCTCTCTCTCTCTCTCTCTCTCTCTCTCTCTCTCTCTCTCTCTCTCTCTCCATTTATCTATCTGTCTCATATTCACACACACACACACACACACACACACACACACACACACACACACACACACACATGTCTATTCCAATCTTGCAAAAACTTATCTTTTAAACAACATTCAACCTTCTCCTTTAATCAAGTGGGATGTACCTCAAGATTGTGCTGGTTTAACCAAAAGCTACTTAATCCAATTTCATTCAAGATAGTGTGAATACATTTAAGGTACTGGTTCTGGTGTATGTTTGTGATGTCTAAATTGAAAAGAATCGAAGATAGTTTTGAAGTAACTAGGTTAGTAACAAGCTTAAACCAAATTGAAAGCATTCTGGTTTTTACAGATACAGACACAGGGAGCTTACCTTCACCTTCACCTTCACCTTCACCTCTCCCGTAGTCTGGGTTCAGACCGTTGGGGCACCGCTGCTGACCTGGCCACCACCCCTCTCCACTCTTCACGGTTTTCTGATTTGCTCAGGGCGTCACCGAGCGTCAAGCCTGTCCACCCCCGGATGTTGTCTTCCCATCTCTTCTTCTGCCGTCCTCTCCTTCTGCCTCCTTGTACGGTGCCTTGCAGGAACGTTTTGGCAAGACCAGATGATCGGGAGATGTGTCCATACCACCTAAGTTTGCGTTTTTTCACTATGGACAGAAGGTCTTCGTAGGGTCCAATACTTTGCTTGATTCTGTTCTTCACTTCCGTGTTAGTGATGTGGTCTCTGTAGGAGATGCCAAGTAGTCTACGAAAGCATCTCATCTCGACAGCTTGGATTCTTCTCTCGATGTCTGCAGTCAGGGTCCAAGTCTCGCAGGCGTAGAGCAATATTGATATAACCAGGGAACGCATCAGTCTGATTTTTTAGCTGAGAGCGATGTTTTTGTTGTTCCAGATGGTGTTCAGCTTGTTGAGTGCCGTTGTTGTTTGGGCAATTCTCGAGAGTACTTCTGGTTTAGATCCTTCATCTGACACGATTGCTCCCAGATATTTGAAGCTGTGGACTGTTTTAAGCTTTTCGTCGTTGACTTTGATGTCAATGCTGATGCCGTTGGTGTTGTTAGTCATCAGTTTGGTTTTCTCCGCACTGATTTGCATTCCATACGATGTGGAGGCTTTGTCTAGATGTTTGACCAGGCTTGCCAGTTCTTCTTCTTTTCCAGCCAGTCCATCAATGTCGTCGGCAAAACGTAGGTTTGTGATTGTTCTGCCGCCTATGCTGACTGTTCCTACATGCTCTTCCAGTGCGTCAGTCATTATTCTTTCTAAGAAGATGTTGAAGAGTGTTGGGGAGAGTAGACAGCCTTGTCTCACTCCGACTGTGGTTCTGAACCAGTCCCCGATGCTATTGTTGAGGTAGACGGCGCTGGTGGCTTTGTCATAGAGGTGCTGTATCAGTCTGATCAGGTTGGCGTTGATGTTGTACAGATTCATGGTAGCCCACAGAGCTTACCAGTTTCACCAAATACCATGTAAGATGAGGTGGACTGTCTAAGTTTCAGAACTAATTTGTTGAATTTCAATTGCAATTCATCCACAAAACCAAAAATATCAACCCCCCAAATTTCGCAGCCATATGTGAGTACAGGAAGAACTGTTTTATCAAATAAGTCGATAATTAGATCAACAGGGAGCTTTAATTGATTAGTTTTCCTCGGAAGTGTAAACGCTGCTCTCGAGGCACGGTCATACAGGTCTCGCTGGACAACATGTATTCTATTATTGCAATTAAGATTCAGTCCCAAGTACTGAAACTCACTCACAACCTCAATTTTGTCCTCGTTGATATGGAAATTAGGAAATGTTCTTACTTTGCCCCTAGAAAAAAATATTACTTTACACTTTTAGGCATTCAGAGCTAACTTCCATTTTCTCACAATTATGTCTCATTGCAGTAAGAACATTTTGCAAACCTGTGGCCGTCTCTGAAAAAAATTAGTGTCGTCTGCGTAAAGCAGGACAAATAGATTTAAGAAAACATTAGTATCCTGTTTACTCATATTCATTTTCTTAACCTCATCGGCAATAGTTGCTAATCGATCGAGTTCATATTGTAGGTGAGATTTTATATCATTTAAGAATGATGCAAACATTATCGGGGAGAGATTTTCTCCCTGCCTCACCCCCACATTTGAAGTGAAAAAATCGGATATTTCGTCATTAACCAAAACACATGATTTAGCGTCATCATACATATTTATAATTATTTGGAGTATTTTACCATTAAAACCACAACTTAATAATTTTTGCCACAGAAATGCCTTGTTAACATTATAAAAAGCTTCCTCATAATCTAAAAAGGCACAATTAAATCTCTTTTTCTTGAATAACAGAATATCAATAATACCAAACAAAGTAAACAGATTGCCTAATGTTGAAAAACCACTTCAAAATCCAGCTTGTTCCTGTGCCAATATATGAGAATTCTCAATATATAGTTTCAGACGCTCATTCAAAATACTTGTAAATAGTTTACCAAAACAAGATAACATTGTAATACGATAGTTATTTGAGTCATCAGATGAGCCTTTATTTTTAAAGATTGGTCTTATCACCCCAACAGTCCAGTCAAATGGAACTTTGCCAGTCAACAACACAAGATTGAACAACTTAACAAATATAACTACCATTTTATCATTCGAGACTTTGAGAAATTCGTTTAAAATGTTATCTAATCCACTTGCCTTATTACTTTGTAATGTTTTAATGCATTTCACCACCTCAGCTTTGGATATGAAATCATTCAGAAGATGATTTTCTAGCACACTTTCTTCTAAAGTAACATTATTCACATCATTCTCACAAGCCTCAAGATTCATATTTCTAAACATGTCATAAAACATTTTACAATTAAGCAATTTTATCTCATTCTTTTCTTTATTTCTGTTTAACGAACCCCAGTATGTTTTAGGATCCTTTGACTGCATCTGGTGGAGTTTTGAAGCAAAGTCTAGATTATATTTATTTACTTGTTTTTTCATACATCTTTTATACTCCTTTGCACCTCTTTTACTTTCTACATTCAAAAAGGCATTCTTGTGTCACTGTCCTGAGGAAATCCGAGCAAAAGTAGGATCTTTTAAAGAATGTGTATCATACAAACTAAAACCAATTTTTGTTGTCCGATGTATCGTTTCGCACACCATTTATACGAAGAAAACAAATATCAGTCACAGCTGTTATTATTCATAAAAAACGACTTTGAACAGCAATGATTTAAGTAGTTTGTGGATTCAGCAACCTCATCTCAACATTTCACATGTTTGATCAAAACAAAGGTATTCCTATGATGGAGTCTCCCGTCGGTCCGACGGATGAGTAGGCAGGCAGGCGTATCTGTCGGTGTGTGTCCTCATATGGGAGAAGAGGCCGATTCTGGATGCGCAGCACTTCCCACGGATGTTGCAAGGGAAAACGTCTCCGGAAGTTGAGCACTGCTTCCTTCGCTCACGCTTCTCCTTAATGACTAGCGTTCTCTTGTTTTCAAACGTCTTTATGCCACTAGAGCACAGCATCCTCCAGCGAGAGCGGTCAAGGGCATCAGTTTCCCAGGAAGCGATGTCTATGTCACAGGCTTTGAGGTTTGTCTTCAAGGTGTCCTTGAAGCGCATGCAGGGTCTTCCAAGTTCAAGGTGGTCTTCCTTCAGCTGGCCATACAAAAGCATCTTCAGGATCCTGCTGTCTGTCATGCGGACAACGTGTCCTGTCCAGCGTAGCTGGCACTGGATCAACAGGCTTTCGATGCTGGGCAGGCCGCTCCTCTCTAGGACCTGGAGGTTGGAGACCCTGTCTTGCCACTTTATGCTGAGGATCTTTCGTAGGCATCTCTGGTGAAACTGCTCAAGTTGTTAAATGTGACGGCGATACGTCGTCCATGTTTCACAGCAGTACAACAAGGTGGTCAGCACAACAGCCCTGCAGGTTTTAATCTTGGTTTTAATCTTGGTGCTGAGCCTGATGCCTTTGTTGTTCCAGAGCCTGTTGTTGAGTCTGCCAAAGGCGGAGCTGGCCTTGGCAATGCGCAGCGTCACTTCTGCATCAAGGGCTCCGTTGCTGCATAGGGTGCTGCCCAGGTAACAAAACTTCTCGACTGACTTGATCTCTGTGTCATCGATCTTGATTGCAGGTGGGGGGCGATGGGGGGGGGGGGGGGCACTGGCGTTTTGTGAGCTGGCTGGTTGGTATATGGACTAGGTCTTGCTGAGGCTGATGGTGAGTCCAAAGCGCGCAGTCATCAGCGAAGAGGAACTCTCTCAATGGTGCCTCAAACACCCTGGACCTGGCATGGAGTCGCCGCTAGTTGAAAAGTTTGTCATCTGTGCGAAACTGAATGCAGATGCCCCGGTCACAGTCTTGGAAGGCGTCAATCAGCACGGCAGAGAAGAGAATGGAGAACAGTGTGGGTGCCAGAACGCAGCCCTGCTTCACTCCATTTACTACAGGGAACGGATCTGACATGTCAGTATTTTCTTGCACTCACGCCTGCATGCCATCGTGGAATGATGCAATCAGCTGGATTAGGCTCTCTGGGCAGCCGAACTTTAGGAGGATCTTCCGCACTGTGCTTCAGGGATGACTGTGTTGGAGACATAGTCAACCAGTCTGTTCAGTATGATGCGGGCGAAGATCTTGCCGGCGATGCAGAGGGGAGAGATTCCACGGTGGTTATCGCAGGATGTTTTGTCTCCCTTCCGTTTGTAAATGTGGACAATTGAAGCATCCTTGAAATCCTGGGGGACCTCCCCTCTCTCACAGATAGACTGGAACAGGGCGGTCAGCTTGTCTGTCAGCACCTTGCCTCCATACTTGTAGATGTCAGCCTGGATTCCATCTGCTCCTGGTGCTTTTCCTGACGTTGTCACCTTCAGGTCCTTCTGGGTCTCGGCCTTGGTGGGAGGAGCAGCTAGCGAGTCATTGACTGGTAGCTGTGGGAGGGCTGCAATTACCTCGTCAGACACGGACGAGTCCCTGTTGAGGAGGGTGTTGAAGTGCTCTGCCCAGCGGGCAAGGATGTCTTTCTTGTCTGTCAGGAGGGTGGTCTGGTCCAAGGCTCGGACAGGCGTTGATCCTGTGACTCTCGGCCCATACACAGCTTGGAGACCATCATGGAAGGTCTTCATGTCGTGAGCATCAGCAGCGGACTGAAGCTCTTCGGACTTTCTCTCTCACCAGGTGTTCTTCATCTCACGCAGCCTCTTCCGTACGAGTTGCTTGCTTGGTTTGCAAGAACTGGTTCTCCTTCCTCTGGCAGTCTTTATCGGAAATGTGATCCTGAAGCCGTATATAAAGTTTGTTCAGGAGCTTGGAGATTCCAGAGTCGTTCTCGTCTTTGTGGCTCCTCTGTACAAAGCCGAGTGTGTCAGCTGCTGCTGTGTACACAGCATCTCTACAGGTACTCCACCTCTTCTACATCAGTCGATGCAGGAATTACTTGGAGAGCTGCTTGGATTTGCTGCAGCAGCACGTCCTTGGTGATAGGGAGGCTGTGGATGTTCAGCTTCCTAGGGGGTTTCTGCCTGGCTGTTTGGAGCTCGCGTGCAAGTCTGATGTTCATCTTGCAGCGTACCAGGCAGCAGACTGCTCCTCTCATCAGCGCCTAATGGAAACATCACCTCTGTTCCTCTGCCGGACAATCACATAGTCCAGCATGTGCCATTGCTTGGAGCGGGGGTGCATCCATGTGTTCTTGTACTTGTCCGCTTGTTGGAAAGGATGTTGGTAATGGTCAGTCCATGCTGCGCGCAGAGCGAGAGCAAAAGCAGTCCGTTGGAGTTGCACTTGCCAGTGCCATGCTGTCCTAGGACTTTTGGCCACGAGGAGAAGTCCATGCCGACGCGGGCGTTGAAATCTCCAAGGATGATCAGCCTGTCCTTTCTGTCTGCCGCTGAAATAGTGCGGCTGAGCTCCTCGTAGAAAGCTTCTTTGATGTCATCAGGGTTGGTCATCGTTGGGGCATAGCAGCTGATGACTGTGGAGAAGCGATCCTTGGACAACTTAGACGCAGGGTCATCAGTCTATCGTTTATCCCACGTGGAAGGCTGTCAAGCTGTCGTGCAAGTTTGGTTCGTAAGGCACAGCCCACGCCTGTGGTTCTTCGGGTGCCATCTGGCTTCCCAATGCAGTAGAAGATGTAGCCCCCTCCAACTTCCTCCAGCTGGGTTTCACCAGCAAACCTGGTTTCGCTCAGGGCTGCTATGTCCACCTGGTAGCGATCAAGCATTCTTGCAATGAGCGCTGTGCATCCTTCTAGTCTGTCGTCTCTGTCTGAGAGGGTGCGAACATTCCAGGCACCCAGAGTCAGGGCATGTTCCTGGTTCTTTTCTTCTGTTGTTTTCGACCGCTAGTGTTGGATGTCCAAGTAGGTGAGGTTTCCTTCCAGGTACTAGGTGAGGCACGCTTTGTTTAGGGATCCTTTTATCTCCCCTTCCCCATATGGGGAGAGCAGTGCTGTCCCTAAAAAGGGCTGCTCTGACACTGTGGGAGGATCTGCCCCAGTCTACAGCGGACGACCATCACCCCACAGCCGCCTGCGTGCAGAGTCGTGACTAGGAACTGCCAGCAGCATCCTCTGCCTGTCCCCGTTACCACTTCTCCATCGCCGCAGGGCTTGGGAAAGCTGGGTGTTGAAGGCTAGCTTGTCGTTCCGACATTAGCCTGGTTGCCTGACCAGCACAGGTGACTTTTTTTTTAGTGAGGAAGAGTCGTGCAGTCCCTTTCCCACTCTCTCGCCTTCCGACGCTCACAGTCTCTCAGGTGCAGATACTGCCACGTGTAGGACGGCCTCGGCAGGTGCAGGTTTTCTCTTCGGAGCTCCGTCTCCTAGGAGGACTTCCAGCCAAGGATAAGAGCTCCCCCTGCCCTTTGGTCACCCTCTTCCGCCTTCACAGCCGTTGGGAAAGGTTTCCTCCTCCACCTGGTCCGTCGTTGGGAAACTTCACATGCGGCAGGTAGTACTGGGTTACAAGGTTCCAGTAGCAAGGGCTATGTCCCTGACCTGACCTCAGGTATACCAGAGTTTAAAAGACCATACATTATTAGGCAATACAAAGTCGGTTCTTTGACATATATGGAAAAAAGTTCAGAGCTCACCAGAATGACAAACTTGTACATTTGCAAAGTTCATGACGTTAAATCACAGAAAGGGAGAATATCAAACATTCCTCGTGAAGACCGCCTTTGTACAAAATGTGACCATCCAAATCATGTGGGTGAACTCCATCACCTTTCGACGGTTCCACATTTGAAAAAACAAAAAAAGGAGAGAGACCACCATTTTGCTGAAGAAAAATCAAGAGCGAAAGTTTGAAAATCCACTCGATATTCACCAGCTGCAAAAAAAACAAACAATCACACACACAAGAAACAAACAAACAAAAATGAAACAAAACAAAACAAAACAAACAAACAAACAAAAACAAAACAAAACAAAAAACCCGTCTTGGCCTGTCTAATCATTTTCCTTAAAATCATAATTTTGAATTATGATGTGCCTCACAAAGATTTCAACTTGTTAAAAAAAATCATCTTGAGAATACATCTTTTTTTAAATGTAAGAGAAGTACATATTAATTTGTAAAATGTATGTAATGAATGATATTAAGTTTTGTATGTGTTACTTAATATATGCATTTCTTCCCCCCCCCCCCCCCCCGCCCCCCCCAAAATGATTCCTTCAGCCGACTAGTTGTGTAACCATTGTAACTGACTGTGAGTGTAATGTAGGATGTGTGTTATGTATTAGTGATGTCAAATATGTAACATTTTCATGTTCCCAATCTGGGTTTTCTGACATAAACATGTCTTGTCTTGTTGATGAAAATGTATATTATCCTCGGAATATAATGGTCCCCCCTCCTCCCCGCCCACCTCCCCACCCCCACAACAGCAGACACCGCATACACACCCACAAATAACCCACCATCACCACCACCCCCGCCCACACACACACACACACACACACACACACACACACACACACACATACACACACACGCGCAAACACCTGTCTGTGAAATATGTTTGTTTCATAATACTCAAACCTATCAATGGGAAATCCGTGTGTGTGTGTGTGTGAGAGAGAGAGAGAGAGAGAGAGAGAGAGAGAGCGGGCAAGCGCGCGCTCGTGCATGCGTGTGCGTGTGTGTGTGCCAGTGCATGTTTGTTTGTCCCTATGTGTGTTCGTGTGTGTTTGTGTGCGCTTGTGTGTGTGCGTGCATGTGTGTGCGTGCGCACGTTCGATTTAAAAAAAATCAAATCAAGCTTCTGTATCACAGATGTTGCAACAAACAAACAAACAAAACCCCAAACTTTTCATCAGTCTTTCTGCTGATATTAATACGTGTACAATCCGAGTTATGTGGTGAGCTTTGTTTTACAGTTATCTTTTCCTTCAGAAAAAAAATGTGTTTCATTACAAGTATTGTGTCGTTAACATTATGGTAAATTCGTATTCCCAGAATGTGGTGTAATTCCAAGTATTGTGTCGTTAACATTATGGTCAATTCATAATCCCACAATCTGAAGAAAGCCTTTGATCTTATTTCTCATTGCAAATTGTGGCCCATTTTACACAAATTAGGAGTAAAAGGGAATATACTGAACACACTAAAGAGCATGTACACAACTGTTAAGGCCCGCATTCGTATTGGAAGCCAGATTTCAGAAGCTTTTCATTGCCTTAAGGGTTTAAAACAAGGTGAAATAACAAGTCCCATTTTGTTCTCCTTATTCATTAACGAACTGGCTCAGGACATCATTAAGAATGGAAAACATGATATACAACTTTCCCCCGATGTGCTTGAACTTTTTATTTTACTGTTTGCAGATGATATTATTTTACTATCATACACGGTTACAGGCTTACAAATCCAGTTAAATGTACTTGCATGCAAATCAGATGAGCTAGGACTTCAGCACGAAGGGATCACCCAATCTGTCGGAAATCTTGCCTGAGTATTACGTGTCTGTCTGTCTGAGTGAGTTTGTTGTGAGTTGCTGTTTGTTGGTGTCCGTGCAGCGCCGCTCTGCTTTCCTCGCACGGACATCACGGGAGGACTGCTGCTACTTCGGTGCGCTGGGGAATCCCCTGTTCTCTTCGCCGTGCTTTTAGTGCAGGCGTACTTTTTCGTCCTTTTCCACTGTCATCGCATCGTGTTGAGGACGGGCGGGAGGGAGAGGGGTTTCCCGTGCAATCCTGGTTGGGAGGGGAGAGATCGGGGGTCGTCTCCTCGTTCGTTGTCGTTGCAGAAAGTACTTGGTCTTGTGAAGTGTTTCCTGCGTCTGCTGTCATGTCTGTCTTTGCCGCGTCTTCCGTATTTGACGGCACTTTAGAAGAAAGTGTGCAAGAAAATCCTCTTCTGAATGATTTCATATCCAAAGCTGAGGTGGTGAAATGCATTAAAACATTACAAAGCAATAAGGCAAGTGGATTAGACAACATTTTAAACGAATTTCTCAAAGCCTCGAATGATAAAATGGTAGATATTTTTGTTAAGATGTTCAACCTTGTGTTGTTGACTGGCAAGGTTCCATTTGACTGGACTGTAGGGTTGATAAGACCAATCTTTAAAAAATAAAGGTTCATCTGAGGACCCAAATAACTATCGTTGTATTACAATGTTATCTTGTTTTGGTAAACTATTTACAAGTATTTTGAATGAGTGTCTGAAACTATATATTGAGAATTCTCATATATTGGGACAGGAACAAGCTGGATTTTGAAGTGGTTTTTCAACATTAGACCATCTTTTTTGTTTGGTATTATTAATATTCTGTTATTCAAGAAAAAGAGATTTCATTGTGCCTTTTTAGATTATGAGGACGCTTTTGATAAGGTTAACAGGGTATTTCTGTGGCAAAAAGTATTAAGTTGTGATTTTAATGGTAAGATACTCCAAATAATTATAAACATGTATGATGACGCTAAATCATGTGTTATGGTTAATGACGAAATATTCTTTTTTTTTTCAGTTCAAATGTAGGGGTGAGGCAAGGAGAAAATCTCTCCCCGATAATGTTTGCATCATTCTTAAAAGATATAAAATCTCACCTACAAGATGAACTCGATCGATTAGCAACTATTGCCGATGAGGTTAAGAAAATGAAATATGAGTGAACAGGATGCTAATGTTTTCTTAGTCTATTTGTCCTGCTTTACGCAGACGACACTGATTTTTTTCAGAGATGGCCACAGGTTTGCAAAATGTTCTTACTGCGATGAGACATAATTGTGAGAAATGGAAGTTAACTCCGAATGCCAAAAAGTGTAAAGTAATATTTTTTCTAGGGGCAAAGTAAGAACATTTCCTAATTTACATATCAACGAGGACAAAATTGAGGTTGTGAGTGGGTTTCAGTACTTGGGACTGAAGCTTAATTACAATAATAGAATACATGTTGCCTAGCGAGACCTGCATGACCGTGCCTCGAGAGCAGCGTTTGCACTTCTGTGGAAGACTAATCAATTAAAGCTCCCTGTTGATATAATTATCGACTTATTTGATAAAACAGTTCTTCCTGTACTCACATATGGCTGTGAAATTTGGGGGTTTGATATATCTGGTTTTGTGGAAAAATTGCAATTGAAATTCAACAAATTAGTTCTGAAACTTAGACAGTCTACCCCATGCTATTTGGTGAAACCGATAAACTCCCTGTGTCTGTATCTGTAAAAACCAGAATGCTTTCAATTTGGTTTAAGCTTGTTACTAACCTAGTTACTTCAAAACTATCTTCGATTGTTTACAAATGTCTTTTCAATTTATACATCACAAACATACACCAGAACCAATACCTTAAATGTATTCACACTATCTTGAATGAAATTGGATTAAGTAGCTTTTGGTTAAACCAGCACAATCTTGAGGTACATCCCACATGGTTCAAAGAGAAGGTTGAATGTTGTTTAAAAAATCAGTGTTTGCAAGATTGGTATGGACATATAGATAATGATACTGTGTATATTAACTATAGGATGTTTAAGCCAAATTTTGGTCAAGATGCTTATTTTACTGTGCTACCAAGTAACTGTGTTATCCAGTTAGTTAAGTTTAGGACAACCAATAATGCTTTGCCTGTTAATAGTCAGCGCTTCAACAATTTACCAAGAAATGAAAGAATCTGTGATAAATGTTGCACTATCGACATTGCTGATGAGTTCCACTATTTGTTTGTGTGTCCTTTCTTTGAAAGTGACAGACAAATGTATCTACCTAGATATTATAGAAACCGCCCAAACTCCCTTAAATTCCACTTATTGTTTTCCATAAAAAGAAAAGAATATTATTGAAACTAAAAGCATTTGTCTCTTCTGTTTGTAGTTCCTTTCGGTAAAGCTACGTCTCTGGTTAATGGATGAGGATGAATTATTTATTAATGTATATTGGCGGTGCTTATTGGTCTTTTGTTTTTTCCTCTTTGTTCTTTTGAGATCACTCTTATTGTTTGTATGGATGTGTGTAACGTTTCGATGTCCCCAGGGGGCACAAGAAATAAACTTTTTGCCTTGCCTTGTATTATTGATGGAAAGTTGCAACGTCAGCATCTTTTCTACAACGAAGCATACATGTTTGTGAGTGTGTGTGCGCGCGCGTATGGTGTGTGTGTGTGTGCACCGGATTTGGCGGTGGAATTCCAGTCAGCAGTGACGTAAGCACGGTCAATTACAACTGTCAAGCTACAGGAACGGGCGGATGACGGGAAGATGGGTGGATGGGTGGGTAGGTGGGAGAGTTAGGCCAGGTGGCGCGAGAAGGTGTGTGATAGGGGTGGATGGGTAGGGGAGGGGGGAGGCCAGGCAGCGCGAGAAGGTGTGTGATAGGGGTGGGAGGGATACGGGGAGTGGGGCGGGCATGGAAGATCAGAACGCTGGTTCCGTGCATGCACTGGGCTCAATAGCTGGATGGTTCCAAGCTGTTTTTTTTTTGTTGACGAGGAACCAAGACTGCTTGGTTACTGATACCTCGCGCACGCACGGTCGTTATAGTGAGAGAAAAAAAAAGAAAAAAACGAGATGCATAGAGTAGGAAATAATAAAGAGAGGTGGATGGATGGATGGACGGATGGATTATTGATAATAGGCCATTTCCCATCTTGAAACGGTGTCACTTTGTCAAGTGATACACACACACACACACACACACACACACACACACACACACACAGAGTCAAAACTGGTTTCTTGTATATAATCAGGTACACAAACTCATTGTTCGAACTGTGAAAACGTTATGATAAAATGTAAATGAATTGAAGCTGAGTAAAGATTCGAGTGAGTTAAGAAAAGTACGTACATTGAAATCCAGTCACACACGCCCGTTATTCTCCTCCATCCCCCCATCTTTTACCTACAAACTCATCCATTGCGTCCACCCCCCACCCCCACCTCCCAATCATCATCAACACACACACACACACACACACACACACACACACACACACACAAACGCACACACACATAAAATAATAATAATTAAAAAAAATCTTTCATTTGCGTGAAAACCCAAGATTCGCGTTCTTGCCCATGTTATCTCGATGCCACTTTAATCAGCTCCTTTCCTTTAATACCGCTTGAGTGCCGAAGAACGTATCATGTACGTGCAGAGTGACGTTACTTTGACGTCATCAGAAAAAGGGGAAAATAACTCTGGAAGGCTGAAAATTCATACAACTTTATCTAAAGTGCTATATCGATAGACCATTTTCTCAGTTGTAGGCTTACTGTTCTGGTTATTGGTTTATGATTTGAATCATCACTTTATTAATGTTGTACCCCATGACACTGAAGGGGATGGAGTGCTTTGTCTTTTTTGTCTTTTTTTTTTTTTTTTGTTTTTTTTTTTGTTTAACCCATATCCTTAACCATTTTGCCCAGTCTCTGCAACAATCGCTGTTTCTGGATGTATCTGCGTCGCTCCAACACCACACTGATGACGTGCAGCAGCGGGTTGAGCGCCATGTTGACGGGCAGGGTGAAGGCTGTCACAGCAGAGCGGACTTCATCTCCCGTGGACAGCTGGGCGGGTAGCAGTAGCCCCAGGACCGCCACCAGGAACCAGCCACAGGCGTCAGTCACCGAGACAGTGATCGTGCGGCGAGCACAGTTCAGCTGAAGGGACCTCCTGGAGTCCGCCACAAACACTACGGGGTTGGCACGGATGACGATGTAGATGTATACCTGGCCTACCATCGTCAGAGCCATAAGTGACGTGTTCAGCACGATCAAGGCACGTGAGGCGTGGTGGTGGTGATGTGTACCCGGGGTGTGGGTTAAGGGGATGGGGACACAGAGACTGGTTTGACGCTGCGGCGACGGGGGAGAGAGGAGCGGCGTGACAGACAGGGCAAAACCCATCAGCCAGCAGAGGGCGCTGGAGGCCAGCTCCTGTCTCCTGCCCCACACCTGTACGTCCGGTCTGACCAGCTGGACACAGTGCCCCAGGGTCAGACACAGCAGGAGGAAGGCGGACACCTGGGCGGAGAACAGGTAGAGAAAGCCGAAGAGGGAGCACCACGAGCTGTGCCTCCACCACCTGTCTGCCCACAGGTAACCACCTTGATGTACCTGGTCAGCCACACACATACCCATCAGGTACACACCCATTACCAGGCTGGACACGGACATTTCACACACAAAGACACCACCACCTCTGTTGTGTTCGTCTGCCCTCCTTCTATTGTACACCCAATGCAGTTGAAGGATGATATGGAAACCGTTGCCCAGCAGAACCGAAACCATCATGATGACAGTCACTGCACGCAGAGAGGACGATCCCAAAAGATGATGACAGGAAGAGAAGAGAGAGGAAGGGGCGTGGCAGTGCTGGAGACTGAAGCCTGCAGGCAGGTTCTGAGGGCAGCACTGTGTGGGCAGGTCTGTGTGCACAGACTGTAGCAGGGGGAGGGTGGTGAGCCACCGAGGGGGGAGGTGGTGCAGATCGCAGCCCGTGACGTCCAGTGTCTGTAGCTGTGACGTGGGCAGACTGCCAGTCACCCTCTGCACCCCGCTCTCCGACAGGTTGAGGACTGTCAGCGAGGGGAACACCTTCAGCATCTGGGCAGACAGGTGAGGGATGGGAACCTGAGACAGGTGTAGAATGTGTAAGGTGGGCAGGGGGCGTGACGCTAAGGACCCGTTGCTTCCAAACAGTCGGGTCATAGGGTTACCAGTCAACAACAATATCTTCAGTTTGCTTACTTGTTCCAACTGAATTAAAGTCACAATATGGATGTTGTTGTGACTGACGTCCAAAATGACCAAGTTGGGCAGCTGGGGAAGACAGAGGTCAGCGATACCACAGCGCTGAAGAGCCAGAAACACTAACATCGTGTTCTTCCCCAGGCGTTCGGGTCTCAGTCCGCTGTTGCTGGCGTCCAGATAACGTACATCAGGATAGTTCTCCACACTCACCTCTCTCCTGCAGTGAAAAGACAACCCCTGGCACGTGCAGCCCGCGGGACACGAGTGATGGCAGAACCGTTCATCATCCTGCTGGTGACAGTGCATGAAGCCATCACACACGTGGTCAGGATGCAGGCAGACACGGGAGCCCCGACACCGGTAAAACCCCGGACACGTCCACTGCTCACAGGCTGTTTCGTCCTCGTGACCCGGACAGTCGTCCATGCCGTTGCAGATGACAAATACAGGGAGGCAGTAACCGTCACCAGGACATTGGAAGTGGGTCTGGGGACATACTGTGGTGGCACTGGTGTCAGTGGAGGGAGGCAGTTGCGTGATGTGAGGCTTGCCAAGCATCCCCTTCAAAAAGTCAACCACAGCAGGGGGCTGGGGAGGCTTGAACTGCCAGTCCTCGTCATTGCCTGACATAAATCCATACACGGTTTTTCCATAGAAGTGATGTATATGAGGGACACAGCCTTCTTCATCAGCAGCGTTCAAACAGTCGTGCGCATAGCTGCACGATTCAAATGGAGAGTAGCACTGTACAAACACACACAAATAACAAATATTTCACAAAGTATTGCACTGATGAATTTGCATACAAACAAACTGGGCATAAAGAGCGGTACCGCGCATATGAATCACCGGACGTAAGGCACTTATAGACACAAATCAAGATACACCCGAGCCATTTAGTGCTCGATGATTTCGTTCGGCATATCTTCAAAAGAGCAAGTTTTATTTCTCATTACATATTAATCATTGCTGGTTATCATCGACTCATGTCAATTCGATCTTCAAAATATTATTTGTGCAAAGTTGCAAAGGATCGCATGATAGATAGATGCATGCTTTAAAAATGTTCAGGAAAAATCCCAGCGAATTATCTATCTATCTATCTGTCTGTATGTCTGTCTGTCTGTCTGCCTGTCTGTCTATCTATCTAAACAGACAGACGGGCGGAGATATATATTATCTATGTATCTATCTCTCTATCTATCTATCTCTCTATCTACTATATGTAGACAGATAGATAGATAGATAGACAGGTATACGAATCACATACCAAGACATGCGAATCACATAACAAAGCACTCTTTCTGTGACTAGCTAGATCTTTGCAGGCTGCTGTAAAACTTTGTTGAGAAATAAGTACCAATTTACTTACACATGTCGTCAACAGGCATTATGATTTCACTGTATTTCTGTCGTCAAGGGCATCAGCAACGACAACAGAAATACAGTGAAGACATAATGATGCTCTTGACTGCTCTCGCTGGAGAAATAAGTACCAATAATCATGTCGTCAACAGGCATTATGATTTCACTGTATTTCTGTTGTCAAGGACATCGACAACGACAGCAGAAATACAGCGAAAACACAATGATGCCCTTGACCGCTCTCGCTGGAGGATGCTGTGCTCTAGTGGCATAAAGATGTTTGAAAACAAGAGAACGCTGGCCATCAAGGAGAAGCGTGAGCGAAGGAAGCAGGGCTCAACTTCTGGAGACGTTTTCCCTTGTAACACCTGTGGGAAGTGCTGTGCGTCCAGAATCGGCCTCTTCTCCCATATGAAGACACACACCGACAGATAAGCCTGCGTGCCTACTCGACCGTCGGTCCGACGGGAGACTCCATTATTTATTTCTGTCCTACTCTAACAGCTAAATATCTTCGTTTCCACAATACAATAAGTTATAAGTTCAACTTCAGATCTAATGCAAGAGCAACACTGAGTCAAATTGGGATTTGGAGTCAGACAACAGTTCCAGAGATTAAAATAACATATCCAGCCAAAGGTATCAAATGAAAACGTTGTACCATGTTGTCCATGCCTTAAAACTCCAGAGAGACCGAAATAGAGGTGGAGGGAATGTACGTCGTGTGTGTGTGTGTGTGTGTGTGTGTGTGTGTGTGTGTGCGTGCATGCGTGTGTGTGTGTGTGTGTGTGTGTGTGTGTGTGTGTGTGTGCGTGTGTGTGTGTGTGCTGTTACAGCTTCAATCCGATGCCATTAGCACATCCTACCAAGCTGCTCATAGGTAGCCTATACAATAAAAGTGATGACGCATTTCAGAAACTGCTCGGCAGTGAAGCATGATATTCCACAAGCACAGAGAGAGAGAGAGCAACAGATCCACCCACCTGTCCCGTGTTGCCACACTCAAGGAAGGAACGCAGAGGGCATGGCTGGTAGGTGCAGAACTCCTCATCACTGCCGTCAGTACAGTCCCCGCGGAAGTCACACACCAGCGTGAAAGGGACCCGCTGCTCTAACCGATCGCAGACAAAGTACAAGGGAAATAACGTCAATGGGGCCTCGCACCAAGAGGAAGAAGGGGAGTCCCACTTCGGAGCTGTGACGTCATTTCCGGCCCAGCAGTGGCTGATGACGTCACAAGCTAAAAACGTGAAGGTCCAGTGCTGGTCGGGGCAGCGAGTGAAGGAGAAGGAAGTGGTGGAGTTGATGGAGCTGTTCCTCAGGTCTGGCAGGGTGATGCCTGGAGTGCCGTCGGGGGTAAGCATCCCGCTATGCCCGAGTCTGTCTTGTGATGAAGAGGGCAGTTCGCACGCATAGTGGATGGCTCGGTTCTTGCTGCAGTCACTGAGGATGACGTATTCGTCATAGAACCCTTCCATGGTTCCGCACATCGGCAGTGCTTTATCTGTGTACAAGCAGCAAGGGGCAGGTTCTGACTTGGTGATTTATATGTATGGAGTCTTTCTTTTCTAATGTCGAATACGTACAAGTGATCTATTCTCTGATATAATACATTTTATGCATGCATGGCGAGTTGGTGTGCCCTTAAAATGTGATAAATTATCCATTTCTCATTTTGCAGGATTTTGTAGCGGAACAGAAGACCACATAACGATTATTCTAAAAGAGTAGTACTCTGTATTTCATTAGAAATGTAGATTTTCTTGTTCAAATCCAAGCAAAAATACGTATTTGATAAATGATGCTCTTTGTTTGTTTGCTTGCATTTAATGAAGTCAAATTTGGCCCAGTTTCATCAAGGGCATCGAAAGAAAGGTCTGATTTACCCAAATGTCACATGGGAAACATTACAAGACCACGCATACATCGCTATTGTCATTTATACACAAGTCAGCTCTTTCAATGCATGTGCATACCCGTGCAGATGAACATGAACGCATTTGAGACATTTCCACACTCAGAATCAAATTTGGGACTTACTTGTATATTCCGATGGTTTCACACCAACTTCCTCAGCACAACCGGCACAGGAAAGTCTTGGGATGATTGGGCTGTGAGTGAACTGAACCAGTGAGCTTCATTCAGTCAGTGAGATGCATCAATATTACCTGGCAGCTGGTACCCGACTGTGGTACTGTAATTGGCTATTATACATTGGAATTCCTGGCCAGTGCCACGATTGAGGCTAGACTATCTCGTTTCAATTTGGACGGTTTCTTTAACCGTCTTTTTCCAGAAATTGGTTTCTTTGCACAGGATCGAAGCTCTGCCCAGGTCAAACGATGTTCATGAAACGCGGAGTCGTTCGCACACTTACAAGCAGCTGACAGGCGCAATAGCCGAATGGTTAAAACGTTTAAATCAATCAATCTGAGGGTTCCGGGTTCGAATCTCGGTGGCGCCTGGTGGGTAAAGGTTGGAGATTTTTCCGATCTCCCAGGTCAACATGTGTGCAGACCTACCAGTGCCTGAACCCCCTTCGTGTGTATACGCACCCGGAAGATCAAACACGCTCGTTAAAGATCCTGTAATCCATGTTAGCGTTCGGTGGGTTATGGAAACAAGAACATACCCAGAATGCATACCCCGAAAACGGAGTAAGGCTCCCTACATGGCGTGGGTAAATAAACGAAACGGTCATAAACGTAAAATGTTAAATGTTACATGTTTGTCTGAGTGTGTATGTGTGCGTGCCTGAAATCTGACTGAATGACACAGGAAACGAATGATGAGCGCCCAATGACAGCCGTCAGTCTCCTCTACACAGGTTGGCAGCCTGTGGTGTTCATGACCCCGTGTTTGTAAAGCGCTTAGAGCTTGGTCTCCGACCGAGGATAGGCGCTATACAAGTATCCATATCAATCAATCAATCAGCTTAAGGAAGACCACAACAACTCCATCAAGATTCAACCCATCAACCGTTTGAAATCCTGGAAACACAATAGCAGTATCCGCTAGTCTTTGTACCAGAAACTTCACTCCATCTCTGATGTGGACTTTTAAAATGTCGACAAGAACACGCCTCTCAGACTCATTCTTTCTTGTTGTGTTATGTAAAATACAGCACCTCTAAGTAACTTACAAGTGTCCTAGGCTCATTTGTCAGCAACACACCTTACCATATCGTAAATTGTGAAGATCTCATTTTGCAAAACGAAAGACCTGGTTTGGGGGTAAAAAGCAAAACAAACTGGTATCCTTTAATATTTGCTCTATCCCCATGGACCATGCTGCAGAGAGTGTCAAAGACAAACTGACATAAGACAGACACAAAAGTGAGCTGAATCAATACCGACAAGTCAATCTCCTTAAAGTATGTCTTTCCTGCACTTCCTAAAACTGTTGTTGCCAGCATTATACATGGAGAGATTTGAGCGCACGGCTCTCACTGGTGTCGCTCACATCCCTTCCTTTTGGCGGAAGCATATTGACAGCATGTTGAACTCAAGGAAAGCATCGGAGACAAGGTTCTTAAGAAACACTTAATTAAACTCAACCCACCTGAATATCAAGTTACCTCTGAGACTGAAGTGGACAGACACTCTTGCATCGTCAGTCTGATAGCACTGTTAAGACTACAGTACTTGAGTTTCCATTCCAACCATCCACAGGAACACAAAAGATCAGTTGTGCACTCTGTTCCATCCACCAGACGTTCAATGAAGTAGCAGAAGAGGCAGACAGAAAAAAGTGAAAAGGCATACGTGAAGAGGGCTCTTCGATCTAATGGATATCCAGAAAAGATATCTGATGGTCCCGTGTCCTTCTAGCAGAAAAAAGGACACCATCCCTACATTCGTAGCACATCAGGGAAGCTGTCCTGAGCCTTCAGAGAGAATGGAGCTCGGCTCTTCCACAGACCTGCCAGTTCCTTGTGGCATAAACTGACACATGCAAAGAACGTCATGGACAAGGCAAAGAAATGTGTTATCCAGCACATTCAGTGCACTGACTGAGGAAGACTCTCATGGAGAAACAGAAAGACCACTGGGAAAAACGTTAAAAAAAAACAACAACAAAAAACCACCAACATTACACCAGAAGTGACTATGTGTCTCACGAGCATCTTGTGTCACAGACCAACAGATCTGACTTGGACTAGACTTAGATGTTGTGCACAGAAAGCAATTTCTAGAAGAGCAAAGCGAAAGAAGCCGCAACCATGCCACTCACCTGGAGCTCTCTCCAATTCATAACTGTCTGTTGCAATTCCACGGTCATGCGACTCTGGCCAGGCAACACTGATGCTGCTGTGGATTCAGTTCACTCACAGCCTGGCTAACCGAAGACTCTCCTGTACCATTTGTGCTGAGGAAGATGGTGTGAAGCCATCGACATATACAAGTAAGTTGATCTTCTGTTTTTGAGTTGGGAAATTTTTCATAGATTTATCTAAAATCAGAGAACCAACACCAACGAAACTGAAAACACACACACACACACACACACACACACACCTGTAAACATGGAAGGAGTGGAGTAAGCCATGGTCCCATCTTCATGTTGTAACGCGAAACGGTACCTGTGTCATATCAGAATAAGAATGGAACCAGAACTTCACTGACAGTATTACAGTACTGCACGTGACGTTCAAGTAGAAAGACAGAAGAACATGAAACGGCACAAGAAGTACTCTACGATTGTCCTGACTACAAGCAGGAAGAAGAAGAAGACACGAGCATTAGAAGTGCAACGAACGAATGATTCCTTCTGCATATTTTTGTGTGAATAATATGTTTGACCTCTGCATTTTGCATACATTTCGAAAACGTCTCCTGAGGGGTGTTACGATGGTAAATGTGGCATGCGTTCGACACTCAATCCAAGGGTAACGAAAATCGCGAGTTTCAATGCAATTTTCTGTTTCTGTCCGCCGTGCAAATAGATACCAGATCGGATAGTTCTTGAGCCCTGTTTGTGTATATACGCACATAGAAAAGGTAGTGCTCGGTTAGTTCCTGAGCTCTATTTGTGCATATATGCACATTGAAAAGGAAGTGTGACCTCAAGGTTTCTCTGGGCTCGATAACCTTGGTCGGAAGCCAGACTTCGAGAAAGGTTCGATAGCCAGATTTACTGGACAGCCCAGAGGCATGATGATTCTGGGTCCAGTGCACGTCAGGTCATTCAGCGGCCATTTCTAAGAGATAATGCCACTGCCATGGGAAGATAAATCTACTGCCTTGTGGATCATCTTCAAGAGAATAAAATGGGTGTGGGCATAAACCCAGACAAAAAACAAACAAACAAACAAGATAAGTAGAGCCTCTAGAGGTGGCTGGATGCCAGCACTAGCATCAACAACTCCTGCAGCTGGGTTGGTGTGGGACGTGTTCCTTTGATCTCCATGGGATCTCTCTCTCTTCAACACGAAACCTCAGCATCGAGTTTCCTGGAGACACCCGCGATCCAAACACTGGCATAGGCTCGACCTGATCCTCACCAGACGTGTCAACCTTTCCAGCATCAAGATCACTCGCAGCTACCAGAGCGCCGATTGTGACACTGACCACTCTTTGGTGTGCAGCAGTGTGAAGCTCCACGCGAAGAGACTTCACCATACGAGGAAGGAGGGCCGACCTCGCATCGACACCAGCAAAACATGCGATCAAAGAAAAGTGGAGGAGTTTGCACGTGTGTTGGAGGATAGATGCTGTCTACAATGCCGCCATGTCCACCTTTGGCAAAAAGACCAGCAAGTCAGCTGATTGGTTCGAAGTCCACTTAGAAGAAATGACACCAGTCATCGAGGCCAAGAGAAACGCCTTGACGGCATACAAAACCAAGACCAGTGAGCAGAACCTCCAGGTTCTCCGTGCTGCTCGCAGCAAAGTCCAGCAATGTGCCAGGAAATGTTCCAACGACTATTGGCTTCAGCTCAGATTCAGATCGCAGCTGACACAGGCAACATCAAGGCGATGTATGACGGCATCAAGCAGGCATTGGGCCCAATGCAAAAGAAAACTGCCCCTTTGAAATCAGCTACAGGGGAGGTGATTCAAGACAGAGAACAACAGATGGAGCGCTGGGTAGAACACTACACTCAGCTATATGCAAGGGAAAATGTAGTCACAGAAGATGCCCTGAATGCCATAGAGTGCCTACCAGAGCTGGAAGAGCTTGACAGAGAGCCAACCATAGATTAACTTTGCGAAGCCCTGGACTCTCTTGCCTCTGGCAAGGCACCAGGGAAAGACGGTATTCCCGCCGAAGTACTGAAGTGCTGCAAAGAGACACTCATCACCAAGTTGCATGAAATCCTCTGCCTCTGTTGGAGTGAAGGCGAAGTACCACAAGACATGAGGGATGCTAACGTCGTCACACTGTACAAAAACAAAGGTGACAGAAGCGATTGCAATAATTATCGCGGCATATCCCTCCTCAGCATCGTTGGGAAAATCTTTGCACGAGTAGTACTGAAGAGGCTCCAAGTACTTGCAGAGCAAGTCTACCCTGAGTCACAGTGCGGTCTCCGTGCCAACAGATCCACTATAGACATGATCGTCTCCCTCAAACAACTTCAGGAGGAATGTAGGAAGCAAAGGCAGCCACTCTTCGTTGCCTTCATAGACCTCACAAAGGCTTTCGATCTGGTCAGTAGGGATGGCCTCTTCAAGATCCTTCACAAGATTGGATGTCCACCCAAACTTCTCAGCATCATCAGATCCTTCCACGAAGACATGAAAGGCACCGTCGTCTTTGACGGCTCAACATCAGCTGCCTTCAATATACGGAGTGGAGTGAAACAGGGTTGCGTCCTGGCTCCCACCTTGTTTGGACTCTTCTTTGCTGTGATGCTGAAACACGCATTTGGTCCTGCAGCTGAAGGTATCTACCTCCGAACCAGGACAGATGGAAAGCTCTTCAACCTCTCCAGACTAAAAGCCAAGACTAAACTCCAGCTGAGGTGCCTGTGTCACTTCCTCTTTGCAGACGACGCAGCAGTAACTGCCCACTCAGCCAATGACCTACAGCAGCTCATGAATCGCTTCAGCAATGCCTGCAAAGACTTCGGGCTTACCATTAGCTTGAAGAAAACACAGGTCATGGGACAAGATATGGACTCTCCCCCAGCCATCAGCATCAATGACCATGAACTGGATGTCGTCCACGACTTTGTTTATCTGGGCTCAACTATCTCAGACACGCTCTCACTTGAGCTCAACAGGCACATCGGCAAGGTGGCTACCACCATGACCAGACTAACAAAGAAAGCATGGAACAACAGCAATCTGACTGAGCACACAAAGATCGAAATCTACAGAGCCTGCATAGTGAGCACCCTCCTGTATGGCAGTGAGTCCTGGACTTTGTGTGCCCGACAAGAGCGAAAGCTCAATGCTTTTCACATGCGTAGCCTCCGACGCATTCTGAACATCACCTGGCAGGACAAGGTCCCAAACAACACTGTCCTAGAAAGAGTTGGATGCACCAGCATGTACACGCAGCTGAATCAGAGACGTATGCGCTGGCTCGGGCACGTCGTGCGCATGGACGACGGACGGATCCTCAAAGACCTCCTCTACGGAGAACTTGTGCAGGGAAAACGTCCCACAGGCAGACCACAGCTGCGATTCAAAGACGTGTGCAAGAGGGACCAAAAAGCCTTGAACATCGACCAGAACAACTGGGAAGCAACAGCCCTCGAACGGTCAGCATGGAGACAGACTGTGCAGAAAGGTCTTTCTAAGTTCGAAGAGACACTCGCTCAGCAGCATGAGAAAAAGAGAATGAGAAGAAAGGCTGCAGCCCAGGCAGACAGACCAGCATCAGACTTCATCTGTGCCCTCTGCCACAGGGACTGTCATTCCTACGTCGGACTGGCCAGCCACGCCCGACGCTGTACCAGAATAAACACCAAGAGCGCAACTCCATAGTCTTCCGAGACTGAAGGATGCCTACATAATGTCGAGCTGATTTTTTGCAAACAGATTGATTGTAGGTATGTACATCGTGTGGTGATATTTGACCGCTTTTTGAATTTATTGATCGGCTGGAATTAGTATCCAAGTAATTGGTAATAACATCGAAGAAAATTTTGCTTTGATGTAGTTCAAACACAGTTCACTCAACTCCTATGAATCGCTTGAACGTTTCGTGAAGAACGCACGTGCGATACGCTTGAGATAATGCATGTGCACGCTGAGTCATCCAGCACAGAAGCTGGGTATGTGTGAACGTAAGTTAGGTGACTGAAATACGTGTTTGTGCCTGCATTGTCCATGCCACTGTGTGTTTGTGAACATTTCTTGTGATCAGCTGTTCAGTGAGATCATAGGCGCTTGCAAAAATGGCACAACAGGAGCCACAACCCAATTTAATGGGTTTTTTTTTTTATTATTGACTGGCGCTTCAAACAAATGTATCAAGAACTTCAGATGTATTCTGCTCATATAAAGAACAACATAGACGAAAAATTTGTGAATCTCGGCAACATTCTCAAAAGAATTTTAAATGACGTGAGCAATATGAAGGAGTGCATATAACAAAACAAAGAAGACATAGAATACCCGCAAAACGACAGATTGATTTTGATGGATAGACTTGCAAAAGTGGGAAGAAATCTTGACATTATTGACATACATAAATTAAAGACAGGAAAAGCTAGAGGACTAGATAACATTACAGCTGAAATGCTGCAGAACAGTGGCAGAGAGATCCACTGTTTCCTTATTAAATTATTCAATACTATTTTCAATAAAGGCAATTATACCCAGGCCTGGTCTAAAGCTATCATAGTACCAATTCATAAGAAAGGAAACCCTGAAAATGTTGATAATTACAGGGGGGTATCATTGCTAAGCATTTTATCTAAATGTTATACATCAATACTGAACACACGAATATACTTGTGCTTAGAAAATAGCAAATAGATCACGGAAAACCAGGTAGGATTCAGGAAGAAACACTACAGTTGATCACATTTTCTGTCTCAATGCAATTGTCCAGAAATGTAAGAATAAGAAAGGTTGAAAAATGTAAGTTGCATTTGTAGATTTTAAGAAAGCATTTGATTCCGTTAGACATGACAAACTTATAGAATGTATTAGAAGCGAGGAGGTTATGGGTAAGTTTCTAGCAGCTTTATCAGCAATGTACAAATCCTTAATGTCATGTGTCAGAGTAAACTGTGGGATGTCTGAGTTCTTTGAGTGTCCGATTGGTGTAAGATAGGGGTGTGTATTAAGTCCTACTTTCTTTTGAATGTTCATCAATCAGTTGGCTAATCAGATGGATGAAAGAAAAAGGCACGGCATCCAGCTGTTACCAGACATCATAGACATATTCATTCTACTTTTTGCAGATGATGGGGGTTTTTTTTGCTTTCAGAAACACCAGGGAGCTTACAAAATCAGTTGAATGATTTGAAGTCTTGTTGCGATAGTATGCAGCTATGTGTTAATATTGACAAAAATAAACGTGATGGTGTTTAGGAAAGGGAGTTTTCTTGGAAAACGGGAACAATGATTTTGTAATGGTCTCAAATTAGATGTGGTAAATAAATATTTTTATTTAGGGTTTAACTTTACTACGAAGGTTAGTGCTAAGTTGGGAACAGAACATCTTGTTACAAAAAAAAAAAAAAAAAAAAAAAAAAAAAGTGGGGGGGGGGGGGGGGAGGGGGGGGGCTGCTATGGAGTTAAACATAGCTTTCCAAAAGTATAAAGAAATAGATGCAAGAACATGCAACAAAGGTATTTGATTTCAAAATTCAACCTCTTTTGTTATATTCATCTGAATTGTGAGGTTTAGATAGACTTGAACATATAGAAAAGGTTCACATGATGGTCTGCAAGAGATTTTTGGGAGTGCCGTTGCGGACACCCAATAAGATGGTATATGGTGACTTAAGAAGAAACCCTCTGTATGTTAATTCATGTACTAACACTCTAAGATATTGGCTTAAATTGCTTCAGATGGATCCTGACAGGTTACCTTTCAATGCGTACAAAATGTTGCTTGATATGGATTGTAACGGGAAGAAATGCTTTGTGTCAAACATCAGAGAAATATTGTGTGAGACAGGATTTGGTATTATGTGGCTTCATTAGGGAGTTGGAGATGTTAAAGCATTCTTGTGTTCATTCAAACAGAGATAAGTGGATTTCTTTATTTAAGAATGGTCTGGTACAATTAGAGACAGAGATAGATATGAAAGTTACAGGTCTTTGAAATCAATTTTCGAAAAAGAAAAATACATTTATTGTGTTGATACTTACTGTTTTCGTGTTGCTATTTCACAATATTGCCTCTTAATAACAACGTGTTTCGATACAGTAAATGCAATAAAATAAAAGTCCTCCTCCTTCTTCTTCTTCTTCTTTGCGTTCGACAGCTACGCAGTCAGGGTCGAAGTCCGAGGGATGCCACAAACTCGGACGTCCGGTGAAGATCGGCTGCCGTCCCCCAGAGCTTGGTGTTGAGGTCAGCACCCCCAGGCCAGGACTGCTGCCGCATCTTCTCATACAGGGGGCAGTCTTGGAGAATATGGGATGGGGTCTGGTCAGCCTGGCCGCAATCACATAGGGATGTGGCTGCCACTCCAATCCTCTTCAGGTGTGCTCGGAGGCCGCAGTGTCCTGTGCGAAGGCGGTAGATGGTAGTCTGGTGTCTTCTCTCCAGTGTCCTGATGGGATCTTGGTGTGCCTGGTAGCCTCCGTTCAGGGTGACCCAGCCTCTTCGGAATCTGCTGCGGAGGAGAGGTTTTGTTTCCTCATATGTGGCAGGAATAGTTGGCTGTGTGAGCTGGCTTCCTTCCTTAGCGAGGTGGTCTGCACGCTCGTTGCCTGGGAGGCCTACATGTGCAGGCACCCACTGGAGGGTCGTTGGGGCTGTTTGGGTAAGGGATGTGAGGGAGGCCTTAAGGGACTGGATAAGTGGACCAGGATCAGGGGAGTCAAGGGCCTGGAGTGTGGACATGGAGTCAGTGAAGATGGAGATGCTGCCAAGGGGCTTTCCACAGGAGGAGAGGAATTCTGTTGCTGTTTTGATGGCCAGGACTTCAGCTCTGAAATTGGAGCAGAGCTTTCCTCCAGGGAGTGCGATGCTGCTGTGCTCTCCATTGGGAAATCTGACGTAGACACCACTGCCTCCGTTGTGTGTGGCTTCCTCCGCTGATCCGTCCGTGTATACATGGGTCCAGGAGCTGGCTGGGTAGGACTCCTCTATCATGGCCAGAGTCAGGATCTTGAGAGTGGCTGGTTGCTGGTCTTTGGTGGTGATGCCAGGAACTCTGAGGCTGATGGTGGCCTCTATCTCTTGGTCAAGCCTCCAGTCAGGCAAGGCAAGGTCAGTGCAAGACTCCCCTTTTGCCGCCAGAACATCGCTGTGCTGTGCTCTAAGTGCTTTATACTGGTGATTGAGGCTCTGACGTTTGAGACGGTTCTTGGTGGGCTGCTCCAGTTTGTGGTGTAGGTGATGTGAGGGCAGTCTTCTGAGCTTCTCTCCCTGCATCAGGACTTTCAGGCTGCGTCTTCTCTCCAGGGGCTCAACGTTAGCAGTTTTCTCCATGTCATGGATCGGCGTGGACCTCATGGCTCCAAGTATGAGGCGTAGTCCCATATTTTGGACTTTTTCGAGCCGGCTCTTGTTGGTCTTGGAGGCTGTGCCCCACGAGGTTGAGGTGTACTCCATGGTGGGTCTGACTGCTCCCATGTAGACCCCTAAAGAAATAAGTTTTTGAATGTTTCTATCGATGTAGCACTGTCCTAGCTACTCAAAGCAACTAACAGTACTCATAGATTCAATTTGTCAAGATATGTTTTTTCATGCTATGAACAGAAGGAGAAAAAAAAACAACAATGTCAGAAATAATGTTATTATGCTGTTGTCTATTATGATCTTTTTCGTTTCACCGTAACTATGGTTTGATGTCCCCTTGCTCATGGTGAAAGACGCAATATTGTGATAAGATTAGTGTTATTTGTCATTTGACAGCTTTAGTCCATCTCGCTGTTTTACATATTGTCCAATGTATGACATTGTATCTCAACGCCTCAAGATGCAGGGTGCGCGTGACGAGCTTTTGTTTTGACCCCTTACCGACCACAGTCCTTTTGGATTGTGGCCCAAGGCCGATGTATATTAAAACCGTTCTGAGTTCGGAGTTCTCTCTCTCTCTCTCTCTCTCTCTCTCACACACACACACACACACACACACACACACACACACACACACACACACACACACACACAAACACATATGTCAAAAACGCATACGTGTGTGTGTGTGTATGTGTGTGTGTGTGTGTGTGTGTGTGTGTGTGTGGTGTGTGTGTGTGTGTGTGTGTGTGTGTGTGTGTGTGTGTGTGTGTGTGTGTGTGTGATTAACCACTTAACCAACTGCCTAACTAACAGACCAACCAGCTGACTGACTGACTGACTGATTATAACTGACTGACAGACTGACATGGGGTGAGCACTGGCCGGGGCATAGGTCAGCCCCACGTAAAATTCAATCTTGCGACTGCGAGCCCACACCACTTCCTTCAGCGCCTCCATTTTCTGCACAGATGTGAGGCTGACCAGCAGCCCTCCCCGCGCCCGGCACCCCTCCCTGGCCTGGAAGTGGGTCAGCGGCCCTGCGGGTCTGACCAACAGGTAGCAATGGTCGTCCACCCGGAAGCCGCCGGCACCACAGGTAGGGGCGTGTGTGCAGTGTTGCTCGTCTTCCCCTCCGGAGCACTGCACTATCAGGTTGCAGGCCAGGTGTGGGTGGAAGCGAGGCCAGTGTGGTACTGAGCAGTTCCACTGACCCTCCCCCAGCCTCTCTGGTGTGGAGTGGGGCTGTGTGGGAACAGGAACACAGGCATGCACACATTCATTATTTCACTCCCTGGACACAGCACAGTTAGCTTGATTACCCGATGTTATTTCTGACGTAGCTAGACTGTGTTCTCACTGTTGAATACACAACCAGCATCATCTTAAACACTCTGCTTCCTCCCAAAGCCTGCTCCAAACAGTACGGAGCAGAAAACATTACGGCATATTGTGTCATGTGCTTTCTTGATATCGATTAAAACCACATACACTTCATATTTGGAACACATGTTTTCAAATGCTTTTTTCTGTGACTAGATTAAATTGAAAATGTGTTGTATCTTTGAAGGGCATTTTCCCGAAGAACAGACTTGTGCTTTATAAATGATATAATATTTCGCTGTGCTTCAGAATCAGTCAGTCATTTAGTTTCTGTTTCAAGAAAGCGTCAATGTTCACGAATTCAGCAATTTACGCTTCTCAATCAAGGCAGTTGTAACAAAATCTGAAATAAAACAAACACTGTGAAATATGCTGAATATGTGAAAGGGACGAGGGTGATCAATCATGTCAAATGCCGCGGAAAAGTCTGGGAAAACCGTTAGCAAAGCATCCACACCATATCAACCGATTTTGCTGTAAGCGCATTACAATTACAATATATGTATGTATATATATATATATATATATATATATATATATATATATATATATATATATATATATATATATATATATATATTACAATAGTTCCAATTAAAAATAGATCAACCATCAAAACGTACAGGTTGGTCCAACTGAGGAAGCAAACATAACTAATTATGACAAGACATTGCATCAAAAGTAAATACTAAACTCGAGGTCCACTGTAACCACCCCAAAACGAATTCGAACATACAAAACCAATTGCATCCAACGCAACACCAAAAGAATGCAACACCCAATTACAACACCACACACCAGCCCCACTGTTCCTCCCTCCTCTCCATACAACACCTTGCCTCTACAACACACGCTGAAAACAGAAACCCACACTGCCACGGGCGTAAGGGGATCAATTAAAGACAGTTAAATCGAGGTTGGTTTTGAAAGTGGAAATGGAGTGGGAGTGTCTTGAATCATCTGGCAAGGACTGGGTTGGTTTTGAAAGTGGAAATGGGATGGGAGTGTCTTAAAAGTGGGTTGGTTTTGAAGCGGAAATGGACTGGGGGTGTCGTGAATCATATGGAAATGTGTGTGTTGTTTTTGAAGTGGAAATGGGATGGGAATGTCTTAAATCATATGGCAAGGAATGGGTTGGTTTTGAAAACGGAGATGGACTGGGAGTGTCTTAAATCATATGGCAAGGTGTGTGTTGGTTTTGAAATTGGAAATCGAATTGGAGTGTCTTAAATCATATGGCAAGGGTTTGAAGTGGAAATGGACTGGGAATGTATTGAATCATATGGCAAGGAATTTGTTGGGTTTGGAGTGGAAATAGGATGGGAGTGTCTTGAATCATATGGCAAGGAGTTGGTTGGTTTTGAAAGTGGAAATGGACTGGGAGTGTCTTAAATCATATGGCAAGCAGTGGGTTGATTCTGAAGTGGAGATGGACTGAGAGTGTCTTAAATCACATGGCAAAGTGTGTGTTGTATTTGAAGTGGAAATGGACTGGGAGTGTCTTAAATCATATGGCAAGCAGTGGGTTGATTCTGGAGTGGAGATGGACTGAGTGTGTCGTGAATCATATGGCAAGGAGAGGGTTGATTTTGAAAGTGGAGTTGGACTGAACGTGTCTTAAAAGTGGGTTGTTTTTGAAGTTGAAATGGACTGGGAGTGTCTTGAATCATATGGCAAGGAGTGTGTTGGGTTTGAAGTTGAAATGGACTGGGAGTGTCTTAAATCATATGGCAAGGAGTGGGTTGGTTTTGAAGTGGAAATGGACTGGGAGTGTCTTAAATCATATGGCAAGGAGTTCTACGGGACGAGCTTGGTGAATCATGCACAGAGATAAACACCCGAACAATTCACTGGTTTTGTGTTTCACTCCATGGACCACAAAGTCTATTCCGGGGGAAAAGGACATGCTCCAGTTAAAAACACACAATACTCACATTATGAAAAGTGTACAGCAGCCTGAAGCCAGCGAACATGAAAAAATTCCTGCAGTGAATGGAAATCATAGGGTGAAATCTGCCGTAGCCCCCACAGCCATGATAACGATCCGGTGATCTGAACACAAAGTGTAACTTTTCTGTGTTTCTGTAGACTTCCGGCAGGGGGAGAAACTGAAGTCCAGACACCGACCACAAAAGAAATTGTTTCCCTTGCCTGTGTCCATGGAGACTTAACTGTGCTGCATAATCGATCTCTTTATGCAAGGCGCTGAGCATGACAGCGTGAGAGACAGGAACTTTCAGTGTGGCGGACATGTCTGGGGGGCCCAGTGGGTGGTATATGACGGACTCTGGGTTGAATCCCGGTGACTGCACGTACCCTGTCGAACATGTTTAAAACTCCACCAGTGTTCGCCATCACTTGCACATAATTTTATGCTGGCATAAACTATATCATGCATACACCTATTTCCCTCCTATAACACCTCATTTATTACACACCTCCATCTCTTGAAAACTTTCTATTTCTTTTAATAGACTTATTTTCATTTCCACTGATACATACATCAACACGTTCTTACACTAATAATCACAAGCATTCCCCCCCCCCCCCCTCTCTCTCTCTCTCTCTCTCTCTCTCTCTCTCGTTTCCGTCTAATACCACTTCTAGTGAATAGACGGCAAACTGAAGATCTCACAGAATGCATATAGTCCACTTCATCAAATCAATTAATGCTTATATGTGTGCCTGTCTGATCCATTCTTTCCGTTAAGCTGGGATAGCATTCATCAAAGCATGATATTCGAAATGTCTTTCTTCTATCTGAATTATATTCATAATTCTGTATATTCCAAACGTAGACCAGTTACGAAAAAATAACAGGATTTATTGTGTTCAATCATATGAGACTATTGTTTTAACAGAAATTGATTATGGGAGTTCCGAACATGTGTGTTTTGTTTGTTAATTCTTTTGGTTTGGTTTATAAATGCGTACGGAAATGTTTTCTTCCCATTTCAGTTTCAATATTGTCAATATCTTTTAATTTGTTATGTCTACAATTTACACCAAGAACATCTGGCCATTTTCCAAATTATCTAAAGTGCCATTTTGTGGTATAACTCAAGTTTTCGTCTGTAGTGGTGAGAGGTTTTTCAACCCACTGTGCATAAAAGTATTTCCGCAAACTTAACATACACGATTCTTAATATCATGTGAGTGTGCGTGCGCGCGCGCGCATGAGTGAGATATATATATATATATATATATATATATATATATATATATATAGAGAGAGAGAGAGAGAGAGAGAGAGAGAGAGAGAGAGAGAGAGAGTGTGTGCTAACAGAAATACGCGATGAGGTGACAATCGAACAAGTTGCCAAAGGAGTGTTGAATCAATGGAAAGCAAGTCAGACAGTATTTAAAACTCACCCAACAGTGGTGAAAAGCGCACCTTCTCCAACACGCGCCCCGAGTACCTGTAACTCGCAACAGCGATGGCCATCGTTACATTGTAATCCGAAGAGAAGTCTTTCACTCTGAACACAACGGCTATTACATTGTCCAGAGTGACGTAGACAGGAAGGGGGTCATACTCTGGTTCACATCCTGTCCACGTGACCCGGTTCCATTCGTAATCAGGATACATAATTACTTGCACCTTCTCGTAGATCAACAGCGAGTTTGCAGGTGTGCAGGTCTGATGCTGGAGGTGGACATGGAAGGTCTTCTTACCTGGCTTCGTGGAGTAAAGAAATGCCTCTGACTGTCTCCGCTTTTGAAGGGAAAACACAAGTGTGCATTCCGAAGAAGCGTTTTGTGGAAAACGTATGGTGTCGATTTGTGAAGTGCGGAAATCAACAGTAGCAGGCAATACAGTGATGTTGAGGTGTTTCTGTTCAGAGAACATGCAGCCAACAATGTCAGACGTGCTCACAGTTACATTGCCTGTTGGCTGCTGTCGTGGGGTACTCCGTTCGTATTCTGCATGCTGTTGGGAAGTTTCGTGTTCTGCAGTTTCTGTGTCCAGTTGTGGTAGATGTGACGTGTTCAACACATTGGCCTCACTGCTTTCTAGGTAATAGGAGAAAACAAAACGACACATCAGAATTACAGAAAGCTAAACATGATCTATCCAAAGTTACTACAACCATCATTAAATGACTTCGCTTTAATATGACACAAATGGTGACGAAGAAGTCAACAACAGACTGTAGCTATTTGGCTGTCTGACGTCTTTCAAAGTTGTTGTGGAGAATCCGAGACTGGCCGCTTCACAGTTCAGTAGCGGGGATACGCCGATACTGCAGGGTAAACACTATTAGCACGCGATCATGGGTTTTCGCAAACGTAAATAGGACAACAAATCAAACTTGAACCAAAAATATGAAAAGAATAAGAAAGCATATTAGCTTTGAATTCATGTTACATCCTTCAATTTAGTATCGTTTTCTACATTTGTTGCATGTGTTTTGGAAATGTTGCAATAAAACAAAATGATACAGATAATTCAGCAAGGTAAAGAAAGCATCGCTTCGTGTCATTTTAAAGCTCTTACTATTTTCCTTTTCTATATTTCTTTGTAATCAATCGCAGTTTTACATATACGGGTCAAGAATCAGTAATTGTTGTGTCAGTCTGACTGATGATGCTGAGTATTATTTTTCTGTAACTATAGAAATGTCGTGACAAGATTCTTTATTGACCTAAAAAGGCTAGATAAGCAAATGCAAATTACACAAAACAAATGTGGATGGGGGGGGGGGGGGGCGGGGGGGGGGGGGGGGGGGGGGGGGGGGGGGGGGGGGTTGAGGAAGGAAACTGAACTTATTTAACATGGCTGAAAGCCATATAAATCTTCTCTTAGAGAGCGACCCATCTGGTATGCCCGACATTACTCGCATATCATCTCCTGTGGCTCACCACCGGTCTATAACTGAGACACACCGCTTACAGTTCAGCGTCAATTCCCCGTCACAAACTGGTGACTTACTAAAGCTTTTGTCCACAAAAGGCGATATCAAATTAAAACTGGAAAAAAAAACAAAAACGGGGAAATGTTGACATTGAAAAAGTGTAATAGCAACTGATAACTGACTGGTCCTTGCTCCCAATGCTGGAATGGTAATAATGACAATGATAACAATCATAATCATAATATGATGATAATAATCATCACCATCATTATGTTAATATAATAATAATAATAATAATAAGAAGAAGAAGAATATTATTATTATTATTCAAAATAATATTCATAATTATAACAATATTCATAATCATAATAATGAAACCTGATGCTCACATCTCCTACACGGGGAGCCCATGTTGGTTACAAAAGAAAACAACAACAAATACAACAAACAAATAAATACAACTCAAAAAGTACCACTCAAAATAAGTGTCGTCATATGCACGACATACCAAAAGTAAGTGTATGTACAGACAAACAATGCAGGCATACGCACACATCCACACACAACCAGTAGAAGACCGAGAAGCATATTGTTTACTTGTCTCAACAAGCAGAACGTAAGAGGTGAGTTTGGGAGACTTTCAGAAATTATATTGGAGAAAGATCGTTGACCTTATTACCATTTTTGTTGAGGAGGTGTCAGTGCTAAGGAATCAGCAGCCAATACCTGTTTCATCTGTTAGTTATGTTTTGAGACATCCAAAGATAGGGAAGGGGTATAACATTATGATTGGACTGAGAAGAATTGCAGAGTAATGCATCTTTCAATGTACGAGACAGCATATGCTTCAACGACATTAGAGAGTGGTTGGGTATACAGTACGAAAGAAGCAAGGGCCTAATACAGAACCTTGAGGGACCCCAAACTGTAGGGATGCAGGTTTAGAATAGAAAGCAGAAATGTACACAGTATAGACGACTTAAAAAGAAAAGAATAGTGAAGACCGTAGACGCTAAATACGTTTCTATGGTGATGCGGGATTAAGACAAATGGTACTGAATGTGGCACTGTTGTCAAGCAGGTTTAAGGATGTCCACATGTCACTATCCCAATTCGTTAGTAATGTGAAGAACAAACATCTTCGAGCAAAAATATGTCTAAAAGAATAAAGAGGACGTCAACCAAATGAAGAATCCACATGAAGAGTATAAATTTATTCAATGCGTTCACAGAATGACAGTTATTTTACTGTATGATAAATCATTCCATTGTTCTCTTCTGAGTCTCATCATTTACCCTGTAATATGAGGCACACACAGAGAGAGAGAGAGAGAGAGAGGAGGGGAGAGGGGGGGGCAGAAAGGGAATGTTGTGAGCAGAGAGAAAATCAAAGATGGAAAGGACTTTTAGAGGGAAAGAGAAAGAGTTGAAATAAGATTTTAATAAAATGATGTCATCCTTTGAATATTACCGTGCTGATTAACCTAAAACCACACCTCTGTAGCGGTAGTGTATGAACTGAAATAATGAAAAGATGAAAAAAAAAGGAAAAAAACAATCGTTATCGGTAAAAGGCCACTGGCTGAACAGAACCAATCAACCAGATGGTGTGTTTTTTTCGGTTCCTATTCCATTAATCAGAAAGCTATGACATACGGTTACAATTCTGCGATCACATATGGCATAAGGATTAGCCCAACTTTTTCTGATTTTATGAATTTTGTATTTTTGTTTATGCTCTGAACTCGTTTCAGTGCCTTGATAAGAAGTAACTTAACTTTATTCTACAACATCCTACAACATCCTCAATGAGCACTTCATTTTGTATTCAACAGAAAGGTTGTGTTCAGCTCTTTCATTGGCGAAAACGTCTCGAGGAGCAGTAATGGCGAATGTGGTCAAAGGACACTCGATATGTTGGTTTTATTTTGCCCAGTATTTGGGACGAGATGGTCAAGTTCGCTCACGCCCTTTCTCCGTTTCTTTCGAATTCGGCTGAGCTGACGGTCCGGAAGCAGCGTCTGTTTCCTTCCTCGATGGCGCCCGCTTTTCACCTCGTATGTGGCTGTCACTTCATTGGGAGTCTGAGTCGTCACTGTCCTGTTGTCTGCGCCAGTAGAGTGCATTATTATTATTATTATTATTATTCATTTACTTCTTTATTTGTTTAATAATTTTTTTTCTCTCTTTTTTCTCTTTTCCCCCCTCAAGGCCTGACTAAGCGCGTTGGGTTACGCTGCTGATCAGGCATCTACTTGGCAGATGTGGTGTAGCGTATGTGGGTTTGTCCGAACGCAGTGACGCCTCCTTGAGCTGCTGATACTGATACCGATACTAATACTGTTCACTGCGGGGGTGGCTCCAGGAATATACTTGGGGGATCGCGGTTGCAGGTGCTTCTTTTGGTGGGTGGTGGCAGTCTGGCATTATAGGACGTGTAGGTCGTCAAATCTCGATGACTGGCTGCCCAGTGGTCCTGGAGAAGGCTCTGAGTTGACGTGGACGTCCTTGTTGAACAACAGTTAGACTACCACTATGAATGAAAGGTTTCCCTCAAAATGACTGCGACCACTGCTGTGAACAGCACATGGATGACTGCAATGTTAAGTGATTCACTAGCTTTGTACAGGCCCCTAATACTTCCAGTACACACACACACACACACACACACACACACACACACACACACACACACACACATATATATAAATATATATATATTACAATAGTAGTCTATTCACGTCTTTGGAACTTGTTATAACGTTGGTTTTTCTCTGGAGAACAGATTTTTCAAGCTGAGGTAATTTCATGCACATATATTTCACATTCTGCTCATAAAAATGACACTCTGCATTTCATAATTGGTTAAGTACCGCGTAGTGCAATACAATAACTGATCCACTTGGATCACCAAAACACCGTATTAGCTTTACATATGTGTCAATGAAATTTCGCTACAACATCATGGCCTTTGTTACGTTAAACCACGCTGTTTCTGTGCGCTAGGAACGTTATCTTATATATGTATTTAGTCTTTAGACAACTGTATATGCTTCGATGATGCTGGTACCAATCCCAGTAGTAGCCTTAGCATTATTGATGAATTACTTTTGCTGTCCACATGCTTTATTGAAATCATACTTAGGAAATTTTATCTGTTTGTGTCTTTCAAGCATTGGGTTGTTGCTGTTGATGCTGTTGTTGTTGTTGTTGTTGTTGTTCTTCTTCTTCTTCTTCTTCTTCGTCTTCTTCTTCTTCTTCTTCTTCTTCTTCTTCTTCTTCTTCTTCTTCTTCTTCTTCTTCTATTTCAACCTTAAACTATTGTGAATAAAACAATAGAGATTACTGGACATGCCTAGCGCCTATGAATGTTCCGACCTGCATTCGTCAACTTCATCGTTTTGCCTCCACACCCTACTGCCACCTACATCCCCCTATTCCTTTCTACCTAACCCTTCCCTAAACCTTCAGTCTGTTTTATATATGTACTTTTATTCTTTTCATTCATGTTCTAGAACTGAAACCTTTTTTTTTTTTTTAAACAGAGGCACCCCCCCCCCTCCCCACGCCCCCCAATAAAAAGAAAAAAAAAAGAAACCAAAACAAAACAAAACAAAAAAACCCAAACAAACACAATCGTAGTACGTTTCTGCATTTAGTCTATACCGCAATGGTAAGTGCACAAATGACTGTATACAAACTTATGACTGTTCGTGTCAGATCTGATTTTGAATCCATTTGACAATTTTGTCTTCTTTAGCGCGACGCCGTTTCTCCATCAGTGTGTTCAGAGTATAGAGGAAGGGGTTGATGGCTGAGTTGAGAGGCAGCACGAAGATCGCCATGGCAACATTGACCTCTCCGGACACAGGGACGTCCTGAGAGGCCAGGAGGCCCAGTAGACCAATGGGGAACCAGCACAGGAAGTCTGACATGGCGATGGTGAACAGGCGGCGGGCAATGTCAGAGTCCTGTGACCTCTGACCTGTTTTGGCTCCTGACATCTGATTGGCTCGCACAGAATAGAATATGGCAGACTGTCCCGAAGCAATGACGAGGAAGAAGACAAAGTTGAGGACGATCATGATGGCGAAGGCATATTGTTGTCCAGCAAACTGTTTCCTGGTGACTGGCAAAGGAATACAGATGCCTGTTTGACTGTAGAAATCCCAGTGAGCAGTGGCCGGAGATAAGGGCACCGCTGCCAGAAGGATGCCAGTTACCCAGCATGCACCACTGGCTAGCTGAGCGTGCATATGCTGAAAACGCAGAACGCCGAACGGGAAGTGCACAACCAGGAAGCGGTCCAGTGTGATGAGACAGATGGTGAACGCTGACACTTCAGAAGAAAGCAGGGACAGGAACCCTGCCAGCTGACAGACAGCACTGTGTCTCCACGACACGTCCTTCCACACGTACCTGTTGTGGTACATCCTGTCAGCCACACCCACCACTGCCAGGTACAGCCCCATCAGAAAGTCTGAAACACACAGGTGAACAACGAACACGCTGAAGCCTTGGGACCCTCCTCGTTTCATGGCCATCACACGGAACACAACGCTGACCACATTGCCCACTATGGCAAGTGAGGCAAACATGGCCAAAACTCCGCGGTACACGTTGGACTGAAGCAGATCACCACACGACCATATCTCATCTGTGGGAGCATGGCAGTCGTCGGGACTGAGCCCTTCCAACGAAGCAGCATCACAGCATAGCTTGTAATTGTCGCCATAAAGTACTCTCAGTTGGACGAGATTTTTGAAGATGTCCTTCTGAATGTCCTCCATAGGACAGCCTGTCATGTCTAGCGTCTGTAGCTGAGTCATCAGCTGTAGGCTGTGTTCTGTGACACGGTGTGTGCCACAACCAGAAACATTCAGACTCCGTACAGCGGGGAAGAGATTCCCTATCCTGTCACTGATCGTTGGAAGACTAATTTCAGACAGGTACACAACTTGAACACGAGAAAATGCTCCAACTAGATCATCATAGGAGACATGTTGTTGGGGAACCTCTTTATACAGAAAATTTGAAAGAGGATTGTTAGAAAGAATTAACGCTTTAAGGTTTACCGTATCTTGAACGATGCTGCTGAGAGAGAAGATGTTGTTATCACTGAGATCAAGAGTGACCAAGTTAGGAGAGATGTTTCCAATGCCAGAAACATTGCAGCTGGCTAGATTGAGGTAGACTAGCATGACGTTGGATGCCAACTGTTCCATCTTCAGACCACTGCCACGCGCTTTCAGGTAACGCAGGTCTGGGTACTGGTCTGCAGGGAACCATTGAGGACACGTGAAAGCCAGGCCACGGCACGTGCAGACATTAGGACAGCTCAGGTCACACAGTGATTCGTCGTCAGACTGCGGGCAGTGGTACATGCCATCACACAGGTGGGAGGGGTGAAGACAGATGGAAGAGCCACGGCAGCGGAAATAGTCTGGACACGTGTAGTGCTCGCACCCCGCTTCATCCTGCCACTCCGGGCAGTCGTACACCCCGTTACACCTCGTGAACACGGGGAGGCAGTAGCCTTCGGGGCACTGGTAGTGACTCTCTGGGCATACGAAAGGCGTTGTACCGTGTGTCTGGCTGGGACGGAGGATTGTGTGGCACGCTTTTATGAAGTCCACAACAGCAGGAGGGACTGGTGGTGGCAGGGAATGAAGAGAGTCGAACCTGGTCCGTGGACACAGGTAAAGGATAGGACAGATTGCTTCATCGTCACCGTTGACACAGTCCTTCTGTCCGTCACACCGACTGGTGATGCTGTAACACTGCACACACACACACACACACACACACACACACACACACACACACACACACACACACACACACATGCACACACACACACACACGCACACACACACACACACACACACACACACACACACACACACACACGCAAGCACGCGCGCATACATTATGCTACTATGTAACCACTCTCGGGGGGAAAAAAACAATGACAGCGTGTCTGTGTGATGATCCAGTGCCCATCTGTGACAGACAGACAGCGATCTTGCTGTTTTTTTCGAAAAGAATGGGGAAAAAACAAGGAACAGACCTCCTTGTGCCTCTGTCTTCTTAAAAGCTGCAGAAAATTCAGTGAGCCCAGCTACCACACCAAGCCAGACGCACGTGAAAAGGGACACAAGTCTGAGTTGTTATCTGTAATGCACCACTGATACTTCTTTCTTTTCTTTGGTTTTACCAATGGCACAACTTACCTGCTTGTCATTTCCACAGGATGTATGCCGAGGCGGACAAGGCCGGTGGACACAGAACTCTTCATCACTGTTATCCACGCAGTCCTGACGATGGTCACACACCAGGGTGTAGGGAACTCTCTGCCCTCTTGTCTGACAGCTGTAGGAAGGAGGAAGTGGCGCCATAGCCGTCACCGGACACGTGGGGGACGGTGGGATATCCCAGGACTCAGGGTTCTGTTCGAAGGAAAGAGTTTTCTGCAGGGCCCAGCAGTGGCTGAGGGGGTCACAGGCGAGGTGATCGTGCACAGTGTGGTTGGAAGGACAGACCGTCAATCTGGCTCTGAGCCCCTTCTTTTTCAGGTCAGGCATGGTGATGGTGACTGTAGGCGTTGGGGATGGTGCGGGGGCGTTCTTGGTGGTATCGTACTCACACAGAAAGGCGATTGGAATGATCGATCTGTCAGATGAAACAATTTTACAATGCATAATCAGAACATACCCCCCACCCCCTCCACACACACACACACACACACACACACACACACATACAACGCCCCCGTCCCTGCACCCCACCGCCTCCCCTCACCCCCCACCTCTCCCATACCCCATCCCCAGCCTCCCGGGATATATTGTTATCGATCATAATTTTTGAGAGTTTATGATTGACAGCTTTAATTTATTAGCTGGTAAGGCGATATCGGACTGGTAAATTTGGGGAAAGGTTTTGTCGTATTTGTCTTATTAAGTTTAGTTTTAATGGGATGAGCATCTATGTGCTTTAACTGTAACCATTTAACAAGAAGGTCTATGAACCCCCTGAGCGATAGCATTACTTGTATCAGAATCGCCAAAAACACGTCCTGTTGTAGTTTTAGAGATAAGGCAGATTGTTGCTGTATAATGAAAATAACGCATGACCCTATTCCGAACTATGTGGTATGCCAAATGTATTGCAAAATGTAGTATACGTGTTCACAGATATTTGTCGTTTTCTGTTGAACAGATCAGATAAAATCGATTCCAGTGTTTTAGGAGATAATTTGTAGATTGCCATTTTTAATGGGCAGCTCATGGTTTTTGATGCCAAAAGCTTTTACGAAATCTACAAAAAAGAACTCTGGCTTTTTTCTTTTTTTTTTAAGAAAGAACTATTGAAATGTCATACCGCCATCAATTTGGTAAGTGCTGAATGACATGGGTGATTCTTTCTGAATCATATTGACCTGTTTGTATGAGGTCATATTTGTTTTGATGCGAAAGAGGACACTTATACATTTATTAATATGTTATTCAAGTGGTTTTGTTGGAACAGGTAGATTCGGGATTTGTTTGTAATTCGATGGGTCAGGTCTGTTTCCCAATTTATTTATTGGTATTTAAAGCTTTCGAAAATAAATGTTATTAAGACAGATTGAAATTATAGGTAAGAGTTTCTTCTATGCAGGTGCAAATTGTGTAAGACTTTTTCTATCGATCCTACCAGTACGGCAAATGGCCTTAGAGCAAAGAAAACTTCACGAACAACTGAAGCTCCCGGATTGAAATCTGATGTAAAATCATTTACTTGGCAGTAATTCTTAAAGATCGTCTGGGTGAATGCCTTTTGACTGGTCATTTTGAATCAGTTTGTATGATGCTTTGATAAACGATTAGTTAGATTTAGTTTATTAACTGATACACTATTCATAAGGCTTGAATAAGAGTCAATGTTTTTATTTGCTATTTGATGTATGTCAAATTTGTTTTACTTTATTTTCATTAATTAGAAAAAAGGAAATATTCGTTTTTTTCTGCTGTCATGATGGCAGTACATTTTAAGATCCTGCAGGTGAAAATCTTTTTGACTCGTCATTTTGAAATACTTTGTTGCTATTGATGAATGATCAGTTAGATCCAGTTTAAGAAGAAAGGTGACAGAATGGTTGTGACGCTCATCTGCCAATACAGTGTCCGTGAGGGTCTGGGTTCGATTCCCGCTCTCGCACTTTCTCCCGAGTTTGACTTGAAAACAAAATCACACCAGTCGCCCAGTCGTTCAGATGAGACGATAAACTGGGGTCCTGTGTGCGGCACGCACTTGACGCACTGAAAAAGAACCCATGGGAACAAAAGCGTTGTCCTCTGGCAAAATTCTGTAGACGTCCACTCTCATAGGTATAGGTACACAAATATGTATGCATGCTCTCAAGGCCTGACTTAGCACCCAGCAGATATGATGCAGCGGATATGGATTCGTCCGAACGCTGTGATCCTCCTCGAGAAACTGAGAAACTGAAACTGAGTAGTTTATTAACCGATACATCATTCATAAGGTTTGAACATGAGTCAGTGTTGCTTTATATATATGTTATTTGATGTATATCTTTCCTGTTGGTTTTACCCTCTTTATTTTCATAAATTAGAAACAGGAAACATTTCCTTCTTCTGCTGCATTGATGGGATTCATTTCATTTCTTTCCGTTTTTAAACATATATTTCAAAAAGGAATAATATCTTTGATATGTAGACCTAGTATTCTGAATGTATTTTGTAAAACATACTCTTTAAATTTGGAGAGGTGCATGTTTATTGCATACGCTTTGGAAAACATTGTACCAAGCTGCCAGGGTCGATTGGGATACTGTATATTGAAAAACTGCATTCGTAGGTGCACTTATCTGAGCAAAGTTGTGTGCAGGGTTTTTTTTGTTTTGTTTTGTTTTGTTTTGTTTGTTGTTGTTGTTGTTGTTTTTGGTTGTTTTTTTGTTTGTTTGTTTGTTTGTTTGTTTTTTGTGTTCTCTTTTCAAATTTAGAAATTGTGTAAAGGTGACAGTTTTATGATATAAATTTGAAATTTTAGTGCACATTTTTAGACCGTTCAAAACACAGAGACAGACAGACACACACAGACAGACAGACACAGACAGACACACACAGACATACACGGACATACATATAGGCAGAAATAGAGACAACAACATGCACTGATTTCATATTGACTTTAGGAAAGTCACCCATGAGAGGTCATACATTTTTGTGGTCTCCCAATTGCAATATTGGGCAAAATCAATTAGCCAGGATGAATCACATCCAGCTTTTGGGATTTTCGAGATGTTCCCCTCTGGTCAACGGTACAGAAGTATAAGGACGAAAACCAATCGCTTCGCCAATAGCTTTTTTCCCCAAAGCAGTCAATGCCCTGTCTCTCGAACAAATCCAGTGTGATAAATAGAACTGTGCAAGAACCATCTACTTGAATATCTGGTCATCAGCCTCATCCACATGTAATATGCAGCTTCTGTTCAAACGTGTGTGTGTGTGTGTGTGTGTGTGTGTGTGTGTGTGTGTGTGGTGCGTGCATGCGTGAGTATCCACATGTTTTTATATTGATATGCACTTGTATGTATCTTATTTTTCTACTGTATCTGTGTTTGTGTATGATTTTCGATTTATGTTCGTATCTTGTTATGTGCTATCCCCCCCCCCCACCCACCCCCACCCCAATATTCCTTGTGACCTTGGTACACTTGGTAATAAAGACATATTCTATTCTATTCTATATTTGTCTTTCAGTTGGGTGTATCGAAATGAAACGTTTGCGAATCTGCACGAATCGAATCAATGATGTACACTAGATATCGATGTTGTTTGATATTACAATACACAGATGGATAACAACCATTTCTAAAATATCACAGTTGATAATACTCGAAAATTAAGAACACAACCAAGTCGAATCAATACTGTACACTGAATAGGAATAATGTTAGATTATTACAACACACAGATGGAAAACAGCCTTTCTGAAGTATCATAGTTCATAATACATAAAACAACAACAACAACAGACAAAAGAAGAAGAAGAAGAAGAAGAAAACAGCGACGAAATGCACGCACATCAAAGAGGACAAAGGAATCAAAAAAACGACGTTATTCCAAGTATCAGGCGACCTGGACATGTTCTGAAACGCCTCCAGTTTAGGGTCTTCAGCTTTAAGTTCCCCATGGAAGGGATAGGTTAGATGACCTGAGGGTACGTAGTGTACTGGGTATGCGACAGTCCTGTCCGCCCAAATCGGTGTGGTCTTGTATCTGCAACTCACAAGAAACGTGCGTCAGTTCTCGACAATCCATTTTAAGTCTACCCAAAACAGATGTGGTCAATTCTATCAGTTCATTTTTTTAGTCAGTCAGTCCAAACCGCCTGGAGCAGTACAAACTCACTGAGCAATTAAAAATAAAACGGAGGAGGAATTATATCTAATGGTAATATGGCCGACTAAAAAAAAAACAACAACAAAAAACAAAAAAAACGAGAAACCCGGGTTCAAATCTGCAAGACCTTGTAGTTGTTTTGTAACAGCCTCCGTATTCCCGCGCATGCACAAACACACACACACACACACACACACACACACACACACACACACACACACACACACACACACACACACACACACACACACACACATCTCCAC
>NC_134884.1:17101668-17106668 GCF_041734735.1 Babylonia areolata
TCTTATCACATAACAGAGACAATTCACGTGGAGTTTTTTTTAATACATGCTGGGAGCACCATGGAAAGCGGAGTGCAGGCCGACAATCACTGGGAACTGTTGATGTGTCCACATCAGCCGCGTGACAGCCTTGTACTCCCGCACGGTGCGGAGACTGGCGATCCGCGCCCCTTCCTCCAGACACCGTTTAATGGGGGAGTACGGGGTTAGCTCCCCATTGCTGCTCAAGAACTCCAGGCTGTAGCACTTCCCGTTGACCTCAAAACCCACACCACGACACCTGGGGTACCCGCAGTCCTCTTCATCCCTGCCGTCCAGGCACTGGGTGACCACGTTGCAGGCCAGGTGAGGGCTGAAGCTGGACCAGCTGCCCACTGAACAGTTCCACTTGCCTTCCGGGGTCTGGGTCGGCATGCTGGAGATCTGGGAATCAGTCCATCGTCAAAAAAGAACAAAACTAATAACTAAGAATGTACTCACACTGACTGAGACAAGACACATGGTATTAACCCTACTCAGACACACACGTGGTACTTAATGTACTCACACACACAAACACACAAACACACACACACACACACACACACACACACACACACACACACACACACACACACACACACATGGTACTAACGATACTGAGACACACACACGATGCTAACTGTACTGAGACACACACACGCACGCGCACACACACACACACACACACACACACACACACACACATGGAACTAACTGTACTGAGATACACATGGTAATAAATGTACTGAGACACATACATGTTACTAACTGTACTAAGATGCACACACAAACTGTACTGGACACACACATGGTAATAATTCCACGGAGACACACACGTAGTACTAACTGTACTGGGACACACACACACACACACACACACACACACACACACACACACACACATGGTACTTACTGTACTGATACACGCACATGGTACTAACTGTACTGAGACACACACACACACACACACACACACACACACACACACACACACACACACACACACACACACACATGGTACTAACCGTACTGAGACACGCACATGGTACTAGCTGTACTGTGACACACACATGGTAATATCTGTACTCACACACACACACACACACACACACACACACACACACACACACACACACACACACACACACACACACACACGCATACACGGTACTAACTCCACTGAGACACACACACGGTACTAACTGTACTGGGACACTCACACACGGTACTAACTCCACTGGGACACACACATGTTACTAACTGTACTAAGATACACATAAAAACTGTACTTAGACACACACACATGGTACTAACTCTATAAACGAAGCAGGACAAATAAGAATGGAACAGCTCACTGTGATCTAAGCCAATGATGCGCGCGCGCACACACACCACACACACACACACCACACACACACACTCAAAGTTACTCAAAGTTACTCAAAGACACTAAAAGTTATCCACTCTTTTCTTTATACTACACATAAAAGATCATGCCATTGCTTTTCGTGTTTATTCTCTTTGTTCTGTTCTGTGTGTTTGGTGTGTCAGGGAGGGGTGGTACCTCTGACGGGGGAACACGTGGTACTCTCCGGAGTAATTCATCCGCTTTGGTCCCCACCTGGCACCCAGCTCTCACCCGTGGCTCCCCGTAGCTGTTTGCTAGCAACAGCGGCTACACCCAGGGCAACGGCTGCCACTGGCCGGCAGAACCAGGTGAGGGTAGCCGACGGGTCTCAAACCCTCAGTGAGTTAGGCCTTGTCTACCTACGCATGTAAAGACTGGCTCCGGCGGACTGGGCGGAGGAGACCGCCAGGCGGTTCCAGCAGGGGCTATGAAGCACTTAGAGCAAGGCGAGACACGAAAAGAGTCTTGGTCATCCACTGCAGCAGGGGCGGTCTCCAGGCACAACGGTTCACCGTGCCACTGGATCAAGGTTGGGATTGCCCCTGTGCAAAGGCTCTTCCGTGTAACCCTTTGATGCCAGGAACTCTCCTGGTACCAGATTCATGCACATGTGTCTGTGTAACCCAGCCTCACAGCTTCCCCAACCAAAAGCCCTGTGGTGATGGGGGAGTGGCGAAAGTGACAGGTGGAGGTAACCACTGGAAGTCAAATTCACGAGCCTGCATGTAGGCGGCCTGGGGCCAGTGGAAGTTGTTCTGTGAAACCAGGGCAGCAGAGAACTTTGGCAGGATCTCAGGTGACTTAGCAGCCTCTTTAGGACAGCACTGTTCACCCTGAGTTGGATTTACCATCGTCTAGCCTCCTTCAGCACATTGCCGATCAACCCACTGGCATCAATAAAAGACTGTTGAAACTCCGACTCCCTCTCAGCAACAAACGCTTCGTTACCACTTTGACGAGCACAGAGGAGATCAAAGAGCAGTTTTACTCTGGTACTTTGATACTCTTCTGCACACCACACCTGCATCTGACAAACTCATAGTGTTGGGCGACTTCAACATTAGAGCTGGCAGAGACTATGACCAATGGGAAGGAGATTTAGGACTTCTACTGAGCAAATATGCAGAGCACGACCTGCTGATAACTAGCAGAACGTTCAGGCAGGCTGACAAGTACAAAACGACGTGGATCTAAACAATGGCATCCCATCGACTTTATCATCACCGGCCAACGTGACAGCAGCGACGTCCTCATCACCAGAGCAATGCATCTGTCTAAGCACACTAGCCTCAGTCAGACCATACTTAACAGAGAGAAACGTAGCTCAGTTGGTGTCTTCTTTTGTCCTGTCCAGACTGGATTACTGCAAGTCTTCTCTTGTAGGTTTGCCATCTTGGAGGGTCACCCTCCTAAATAAGTGGTCGCAACATCGGTTTTACACACTTGAAAGGTAGTCGTTTGCTAAAGGTGTCGAACTGATAGTGGCCTGTGCGAGGCTAAACAAGATCTGCTGTAAATGCTAGGTTGAAACAAATCCCTTTTAATGTTTGTGTTGAGCAGAGGATCATTGAATCTTAGGAGAATGGCAGCATGGATTCAGAACCTTATCGAACATCAATTGTTGGCGTTAAGCAGGACATTGTACCGAAAATTATTACTGCGGAACCGAATGATGTAAATCTAAGTCGTAGGAAAACCTTTGACATCGTTCTGGTAAAACAGATACGACAAAATCAAAAAAGCAAAAACAAGAACTCCTGTTGTATAGATGGAAGTCGGCGTAAGTAGATAACGTGTTTGTTTTTTCTTCTTTTTTTTAAAATACGTTTCTTCTTCTAACAAAAAGCTAAATGGTGAGGCAACTTCCACCCACAAAAAGCTAAATGGTGAGGCAACTTCCACCCACAAAATGCTAAATGGTGAGGCAACTTCCACCATAGAAAAGCTAAATGGTGAGGTAACATCCACCCACAAAAAGCTAAATGGTGAGGCAACTTCCACCCACAAAAAGCTAAATGGTGAGGCAACTTCCACCCACAAAAAACTAAATGGTGAGGCAACTTCCACCATCGAAAAGCTAAATGGTGAGGTAACATCCACCCACAAAAAGCTAAATGGTGAGGCAACGTCCACCCACAAAAAGCTAAATGGTGAGGCAACTTCCACCCACAAAAAGCTAAATGGTGAGGCAACGTCGACCCACAAAAAGCTAAATGGTGAGGTAACATCCACCCACAAAAAGCTAAATGGTGAGGTAACTTCCACCCACAGAAATCTAAATGGTGAGGTAACTTCCACCCACAGAAATCTAAATGGTGAGGCAACTTCCACCAACAAAAAGCTAAAGTCCTCAATGGTATACCACAGGGCAGCGAATTCGATCCCATCTTATTGATAATCTTTGTCAATAATCCGCCAGATAAAGTGCGAAGTGTGTATAAGATAGTTTCAGTTGATACTGAATCACAAAACTGCCTTGTAATTGAGTTGATCTGCAAACCGATTCATGAATACCTAATGGAATATACATATATATATATGTAAACCCAAAAAACCCAAAGAAACAAACAAACAAAAACCAACAACAAAAACCACACACACACACACACACACACACACACACACACAAGAAAAGAAAAAAAAACAAAAAAAAACACAAAAAAAAACACGTTTTTCTGCCTGCTGATTAACATTCCAAGAGAGAATCGGACTTTTTTGTCTGATAAAAAAAAAAAACAAGCAACATACAAAGTACTAACGTTACCTGGTGGAAGGTGAACAAGAGACGAAATCCTGGATAAGGGAGGTGATGCTCTTCCACCTGATATGAAACCCTCACGGGATCTTGGCGGGTAGGGAATATGAAAGGACCCAGGGGGTTTTGCCCTTGTTTCATGTAAACTTCAACACCAGGTATTACTCCACTTTCAACCAGAGGTGCTACCTGCGTGCAGAACTGTTTTAACAAGCAGAATGTTATCTGACTACTTTGATAGGTACCGACGTTGACGTGGAGAAAACTGTACATCACCGAGTGATCAGGAGGGACATGTATATGCACTGTGCTGTTAATCCTGCCAGCGAAAGTCGGGTGGGTGACGCCAACCGAGGGATTCCATGCTGGAGATTGTAGCAGACCTAGTGAACATGGATCGGCAGTGGTTGATTAAACAGCCCAACATTTCTCTATTTTATCTTGAGTTTCTTACTCAAGAATGAAAGAAAGATGAACAGAGACAATACAGTGACAGGAATTTCGTAACAAAAGTGAAGAAAGGAGAGTGAACAAAAAACACCACCAACAACAACAAAAAAACAAAAACAAAACAAGAACAACATGAACATGGGTTATAAAGCAAAATGGCACAAATAAGCCAGGCGTTTCGATTCCATGGTCTTTCTAGAGACAAACCTACAAAACAGTTAATAAAGTGCAGAGTCTTCTCCAGGCAAACCAACAAAACAATCACTGCAGTCTTCTTCGGGCAATCTAACAAAACAATTACTGAAGTCTGCGGTCTTCTGCTGGGAAACCATCAAAACAATCAATACAAGAGAGGCAAGGCCTTCA
>NC_134884.1:17114168-17184168 GCF_041734735.1 Babylonia areolata
TTACTGATCTGATGACCTCAACTGAATTTGATCACTTGTTTTAAGATTTTCACGTTTGTAACTAAGCAACACTTTGTGTAATTTTACTCCTTCGCTTGTGTCATTAATGTACACTTTTTGTATAAGCATAGCCCTTCTTCTATCTATGAAAGAACCTGACCAGGTTCGGGCGAGGTTTTGTCGCTGCTTTGTTGTCCGGTTCTGTGTGCCACCTCAACCTCACCTGGGTTCAAAGATTCAACGTTTCAAAGAACTGAAAGCTTTGTGCCCGTTTTGGGGTGTAGAGTATACAATCACATTGCACACCCATTGATTTACAACTTTAGTCCAACAATGTCACCGAAACAAGCAAACCTCACACACACACACACACACACACACACACACACACACACACACATATATATATATATATATATATATATATATATATATCCGCACACACACACAGATGCTACTAATAATGGTTTGCGACAAAACAAAACAGACTTCAACATATTGACAAGTATGTTCTAGATGTAACTACAAGTTATACACCCTTTCCAAGCTTTATGAACTTACTTGAGTTGTGTTTTCTTCCCGGCACGAAATGAATTTCCTGAACCGAAAATTGACATATGCGATCGATATGAAACACAATTCATTTCGAATTGCAATATGTTTAGAACATTCTAAAAACAAAATGAAAATCATCCCAGAATTGTTTTTTTTCATATTGCACTACTTGCAGATTCTTTTACCTCCGTTTTCGCCTTCTCCTTTTCCTGTTTCGATCTGCAGCTTATGATTACTACAACGGCACTTTACACACCAACTCCAGTGCACACCATCTTCAAACAGCCTGTGCTGTCTCTGCCTCGCGCTCTGCAAGCCGATAAACCTGGGGATGACTTCGGCATGAATTTCGTTACAAGTCATTCTGCCCTCTCCCACCACTTTCTTCACAGTGTTGGCATTTGAACTCAGTTCAGTTCAGTTGCACAAGGAGGTGTCACTGCGTTCTGCCGAATTCATGAACGCAACACCATCTCAGATGCCTGGTCAGCAGCGTAACCCAACGCGTTTAGTCAGGCCTTGAGGAACCTGAACTAAAATGAGTGATCTTGATAGTTTTCCTTAGATATTAATGTCAAGTGCATATGCTTTAGTAACCTGACAATTGAGCATATCATTTTTGACTGTAGCTTGATGAAGCCTTGTCATTTTAACGACTTCTCTTTTACGAAGTCCTTTAAGTAATTTCCTGAAATTGTATTTAGATCTTTTTTCTTTTCCTTTTTTTCAAATTTCACCCACATTTCACCCTCATTTGTCCAGTTTCCCCCTACCCTCCATTCATCCACATCTCCCACCCTTTCTAACCGATAATACTCAAATGTATTCATAAATACCTTGACAAAATGTCTTCAATCACCGATATGTGTGACGGGACATTAAACAGAATTCCTCCTCCTTTAGATATTATGTGCAGTGAAGTTTTATTCGTTTACCTGCTGTCTTGCTTCATAATCATACTTTGACGATTTTCACATTTCTTTTTCAAGCGTCTGATTTCCTGTTCTTGTTTATCCTTGTGTGTCTTCATCTCAGCTAGTCTCCCCTCTATCACACAAATATTTCCCCTGAAGGTGGCGGTAAACTTTCTTCCGTCTTCCATCATTTCAACTCTTCCTTTGTTGGAAAACCGTCAGATGGCTTTTCTGGTCTTGCAAAAGCTACCTGCTTCTCCGTGTCAGTGAGTTCTGTGTGACCTCTAACTTGTTCAATGTGTTGTCGTTTTCTGTCTTGCTTACGGATCTCCTTCGCCATCTTTGCTTTTCCACATAAACTTGTGCCGCTTTCCTCTGCAGAAGAGCAGACCCTCTTAGCGCCCAGTTTTGTTTAAAAAAAAAAAAAAAAAAAAAAAAAAAAACCTATCGACATCACTCATTTCAGTTCGACATGATGTACGTAATTACAAATGTCACTGAAGCACGCGTTGACTGGTGCATGTGTACCCATAACTGTTTAAAAAATACACTGTCGCGATAACTCAATGTTTTTCTCCGACTTAAAGTGCTTGTACCCACTGACTGTGGACTTTGACAATACCAAAAATACACATCGGTGGATTCGGCATATAGGCTTATTTGTTTTCTTTTCTGCACAATCCCCAGGTTCCTTCACTCCCGAATCAAAGCGTTATCACTCCAAAGCGATGAAAGACCAAGCATGCACCAGTTGTGAGCGGAAACTGCACACAGCGGCTTATTTTGAAAACCGTGGGGGAAAAATGCGAATGGAGAGCTTCAGACTCGTGTCGTGGCCTTTCTCCCAGGGTTTCGTGGCTCTGTGTTTCTGCCTGTGCCGTGTGTGGTTTGAACATGGACACTAAGACACACCCGATGTTTGTTCATTGAACAGACTAGACAGACTTGGCGGCATGCCGGCAAAGAGACCCCCACTAATGTTGTTAGTTTTGTTGTTGTTTTTTGGGGGTTTTTTTTGTTTTTGGTTTTTTGTTGTTGTTTGTTTGTTTTGTTTTGTTTTTGTTTGTTTGTTTTTGTTTTGTTCTGCCCCATCATCTGCGCCATTTCAGTGGCATTACTCCCACGCCGCTCATTTAGATTCCCCCGTACACGGCCACACCCAGGTTCGTCCTTCACAGTTCCAGCGTCGGCAGTCCGCAGGGAACCATCGATGTTAGGTCGCCAGGAGGCCACACACCAGAGGAGACCCTGCACTGCTGCTGAGTCACTTCGGTGGTGTTCACTGGTACCTGTTCTGATTCAACGTACTTAGGACACCACCTACTAAGCCCCTATTAACGACAATAATGGCTTAATCGCGGAGCCAGACTGAGTGAGCGTCCCTCCCAGAGTGGAGACCGCCACCACGTCCCTCAAACAACAGCCCCCCATGAATCTGCCGACACTTTAAGACATTGACAGGACTCACCTCAAGCACGGAAGTGGAGGGGTATCGAAACTGAGGTCACCATGAGAGCAGGGCATGAAAGGCCACAGACTTTGAGACTGTTTTGTTTATATTGTATATATTGTTGATGATGGAGGAGGAGGAGGATGACGATGACAATAACGATATTGCTATGCAGGTCCATTTTGTTTTTGGGACTGCATGACAAGGCTGTACTCTAAGCTTCCTGTCATAATGATATCCCGGCGTTATCAGGCCCGAAAGATACAGACACTTGCAGTGTTGGTTAGGTCATTAGTGCAACACACCCAAAGACGCATCCTTGAAGTTGATGACACTCGACTGTGTGGTCCTAGTCTCACCATTTAAGCCCACAGCACACTCAACTCTGGGTAGGAGCCGGCCACGGGCCGAAAAACCCACCTCCACTGGGATTCGAACCCGCGTCCTCCCAGCCATCAGTCCGCGACGCTAACCACTTCGCCATGGCTAATGTTTTTGATCTTGTCACCAGCAACAGTTAAAAAAACCCAACGTTATCCACCTGCTGATCTTCATTTATAGCAGATGATAGTTTCAAGTCTGTTAGCAATACATGCTGAGCCTATCTTTTACCATTTTGCTTTGAAAATGGTCTCCAGTTTGAACAAATTCACATGATATATCATTCTTTCCAAAACATTAAAATTACCCTCTCTTTATATATCAATGGTAATTCTCTTTTCCGAAGACCTACCTTTATATATATATATATATATATATATATATATATATATATATATATATCAAATACCTAACTGATAACAATCCCGGACTACAATCAAAGAACTAAGTTCTACCGTCAATCATTCCTTGGATGTGTCAGTTAGTCTTTCCTGATGCAAGGACTGCTACTTCCATTGTGATCTCACTTTCTAGAGAGTCCCGCTCCTGTTTTGACGAGTCGGTGAACTAATTCCCAAACGACCATGTCCTCGACATCTTTCAGGTGCCGGGAATTGTAAAAACGACCGACCTCATTAGCTATTATTTTTTTCTGTCTGTAACAAACGGGTGCTACCCAGTCATTACAACATACAGTAATCAAAATCAGTGCCCTTTATATGTCCTGATTTAGTGCATTACTCTGGTTCATTTACAAAGCAAGGAATGTGACTACCTCCCTGTCGTTTTTGTTCAAATTCATAATCATTCAGAGGTCCGCCTGGAGTTTGGGATGTATGTGGTGGTGTGTCCATCGAGATCGATGATGACCATCGTTGTTATCCAGCTGGGGGATGGGGGGAGGGTGGTTGTGGGGTGGGGGTGGGGGGGAGGATGCTCATGAATCTATCTGTGAATGCGCAGATGGCTGAATAGTCCAATCTGCGCACGAAATGTTCGCTGACAGTTGGGGCAGACAAAGACAGGCATATCATTGTCAGGGAGCTTGTTTGTCCGTGACTTTCTGGCCTGCCTCTTCTGAACAGCTGCAGCAGTCCTGTTGGCCTCGGACAACTTGGCGCCTTTGTGCACAGCAGCGCGCCATTTGTCACGGTCCACTGCAGATTCCTCCCAGGAGTCAGGGTTGATATCAAACGCTTTCAGAGAGACTTTCAGAGTATCTCTGAAGCGCTTCTTCTGACCTCCTTGCAATCTCTTCCCTTGTTGCAGCTCGCCATAGAAGAGCCTTTTGGGCAGCTGATGGTCTGGCATGTGCGCCATGCGTCCAGCCCAGCGAAGCTGGGACTGCATCAGGATGGTGAAGATGCTGGGAAGGGTGGCTTTTGCGAGCACCTCTGTGTCTGGGGTCCTGTCTTGCCACTTGATGTTCAGTAGCTTCCTGAGGCATGTTGTGTGGAAGTGGTTCAGCTTCTTGGCATGTCGTTGGTACACTGTCCAAGTTTTGCAGGCATACAGTAGTGTGGGGAGAACTACTGCTCTGTAGACCTTTAGCTTGGTCTCAAGACTAATGCCTCTTCTGTTCCAGCCATTTGCACTGAGTCTACCATAAGTTGCGCTTGCTCTTGCAATCCTGACGTTCACTTCATCGTCGATGGTCGCATTTCGTGACAGTGTGCTGCCAAGGTATGTGAACCGCTCCACCGCACTGAGTCTCTGACCATTGACTGTGATGTTGGGCTCAACGTAGGGTTTCCCTGGGGCTGGCTGATGGAGAACTTCAGTTTTCCTCGTGCTGATGGTAAGGCCGAAGTTCCTGCTGGCAGTGACAAACTTGTCGACGCTGAGTTGCATGTCAGCTTCAGATCCAGCACTGAGGGCACAATCATCAGCAAACAAAAAGTCTCTGATGATGTCTGTCATGACCTTCGTTTTTGCTTGAAGCCTTCTGAGGTTAAACAGCTTGCCATCTGTTCGGTACTTTAGGCTGATTCCAACATCGCCATCTCTGAAGGCATCAGTAAGCATTGCAGAGAACATGAGGCTGAACAGCGTTGGAGCCAAGACGCAGCCTTGCTTGACACCATTTGTGACAGCAAAAGGAGCAGATGTTTCGCCATTGTCCTGGACTCGAGCCTGCATGCCTTCATGGAATTGGCTGACCAAGGAAATAAATTTCCGAGGGCATCCGTACTTGGCCATGATCTTCCACAGTCCCTCTCTACTCACGGTGTCGAAGGCCTTAGTGAGGTCGACATAGGTGGAGAACAGAGCAGCATTTTGCTCCAGACATTTCTCTTGCAGCTGCCTTGCAGCAAACACCATGTCGGTGGTTCCGCGCTCTTTCCGGAATCCACATTGGCTCTCAGGCAAATGACCTTGGTCAAGGTGTGCTGTGAGGCAGTTTAGTAGGATCCTGGCAAGTATCTTGCCTGCGATGGAGAGCAAGGAAATGCCCCGATGGTTATCACAGCTTGCCAGTTCCCCTTTCGCTTGTACAAGTGAATGATAGATGCATCTTTGAAATCCTGGGGGATCGTCTCTTCTTTCCACATGAGTGAGTACAGCTGATGGAGCTTCTCAGTCAGCACAGTGCCTCCATCCTTGTAGTCTGAGCCAGGTGCTTTGCCACTAGATAGCAGACGAATTGCTTTCTGGGTCTCAAGAAGTGTTGGCGGATCGTCCAGTGCTTCGTTGATGGGGACTTGTGGGAGACGGTCTATGGCTTCATCATTTATGGAGGAAGGGCGATTTAAGACACTGTTGAAGTGCTCAGCCAAGCGTTCGAGAATTTTCTCCTTCTCGGTGATCGAGGTATTCCCATCTGCACTGAGGAGGGGGGATGATCCTGAGGATGTGGGGCCGTAGACTTCTTTTAAGGCATCATAGAACCTCTTCATATCGTGCCTGTCAGCATATCCCTGGATCTCATCAGCTTTGTCACTCAGCCACTTATCCTGCATCTGGCGTAACTTTTGCTGAACAGTCCTGCGGATGGTATTGTACGCATCCTTTTTTGATGTGGACTTTGGGTTGCTCAGGTAGGCTTGATACAGACGGCGTTTCTCATCCAGAAGCTGCTTGATTTCATCACAGTTTTCATCAAACCAGTCTTTGTGCTTTCTGGTCATGGGTCCCAGGGTCTCTGAAGCTGTACTATAGATCAGCTCACGCAGGATCCTCCAGTCAGACTCCACATTCTGGTTGTCCAGAGAGGCGGATTCCAGACTATCTTCCAGCAGCTCCACAAAGGACTGTTTCATGGTGATGTTTTTCAGCTTAGCGATGTTGAGCCGTTTTGGAGCCTTCTGGCCTTGGGGGCGTCCCTTGGGCTGGATTCGAATATTCAGCTTCGAGACCACAAGGCGATGGTCTGTCCAACACTTGGTGCCGCACATGGTCTTTGTTACACGTACGTCTTGCCTATCCCTTTTCCTGACGATGGCATAATCGATGAGATGCCAATGCTTTGAGCGAGGGTGCATCCATGACGTCCTGTTACGGGTAGGGAGGCAGGAAACTGTGTTGGTTATCATCAGTTCGTGCTCTGCACAGGTCTGAAGCAAAAGCAATCCATTTGGGTTGCAGTGGCCGACACCGTACTTTCCAATCACTCCATCCCAGGAGATGTAGTCAGCTCCAACTCTAGCATTGAAGTCCCCAAGAATGATGAGCTTATCTGCTTTAGGGATAGCAGCAATGACAGAGTGAAGGTCCTCGTAGAACTTCGCCTTCACTTCATCCGGGTTGGTCATGGTTGAGGCGTAGGCACTGACAATAGTGAGGTGCTTCTGGCCAGATGCCAGTGGGAGTTTCATGGTCATAAGCCTATCGTTGACTCCCTTTGGGATTCCAGCTAACTTGCTGACAAGTGCTGTTTTTACTGCAAAACCAACGCCAGGCTCACGTTGCTCTTCGCTTCCTCGTCCACTCCAGAAGAAGGTGTAACCAGATCCCCGTTCACAGAGCTCGCCTTCGCCTGCAAGCCGAGTCTCACTCAAGGCTGCGATGTCAATGTTGTATCTGGCGAATTCGGATGCAACTAGTGCTGTTCTCCTTTGGGGTCTGTCCGCGTTATCTCTGTCCAGGAAAGTCCTTATGTTCCAAGCACCAATGGTGAGAGGAACGATCCTTGTTTTTTTTCTTTTCTTTCTCTTTGTTTCGACCGCTGATGTAGGGTCCCCGCCAGCCGCGGTATGCTGGGCAGGGTGATATGGAGCAGGCAGTTTTTAGGGCACCTTTTCTAGCCCCTTCCTCATACCAGGGAGGTGAGCAGTGCATTCCTAAAGAGGGCTGCTCAGACGCTCAGACGGCTGCTGAGCTCCATCGCTGCTCCTGTCGACGAAGAACGACCCTATGGCCTGAGCCGCCTGTGTGCAGGTCTGCGGCTGCGACTGCCAGTGTACCCACACCTGTCGTTTCGTCGCTCGCCTGTCGCCACAGGACTTGGGGGTGATGAAACGATGAAGGATGAAAGGTCATTGAGGATGACTGATGACTTGCGCGATGAGTTTGTTTAAAGTGAAGAGGAGTTGCGCAACGTCGACGACTGGAGGATGAGCACGGATGCAGTGGATGACCAAGATGTCCTTTCGGTGTCTCATCTTGCTCTCTGCACTCCACAGTGCGTTGCTGTAACCGCTTTTCTCTCCGTTGAACCGATAGGTTTCTTCCGCAGATTCTGCCGGATCCAGACTTCGCATGCATGGGTAGACACACCCCGGGGGCCAACTGCGTGTGGCATGCACACAGCACGGTGGAGCTAGATGGCCGTCGGTGGCTCTCCTGAGCCGACGCCCTTTTATGGATCTCGTTTTTAATTCCATAAGGGTGTCTAGCCACCCGCCTCACCTGTCCCGGAAGGGAGCAGTGGGAGTGCCGGTTTCGTCGCCGGCAACCCGACCCTGAACAGGTTGTACTGGATTACAGGTTACCAGTAGCAGATCTAATGACCTGACCGGATGTATGTAGCAAAACAATGAATCATCACAACATCGAATTCAAGTTAATGTATTGTCATTTGTTGTTGTTTTTGTTCTTGTTGTTCTTGTTCTTCTTTTTTGGCGTCCGTCTGTCTCGGGAGACAATGGAACTCTGCACCTAGTTTGGTCAAGTTGTTGAGTTGCAGCGCCTGCTGTGGCTGTATAGTCAGATTCTGGATCGGCAGGCCCTGTTGCAGTTGTCGCAGGTGAAAATCGCGCCTGACTCAGAGGGTACGGATTCTGCCCTCTGCCTTCTACGCCCTCCAGTCATGTCATTTGGAAACCTGGATTTACCTGAAATCGCGAGCACTGAAAGCTGTGTTACATGTCAGGCTTTTGGAAATGTTATAATCTGTAGCGCCATAGGGTTGAGGAACATATTGAACACATAACACATCTGTCCTTTACTTTGTTCCACATTCACGGTCACAGTGGTCGATGTGTGTTGGTACCGTGTGTTCAGCACCTAACTCATGTGACCCCACAAAAGCATTATGGACAGACAGACAGCTGTGCAGTCGGAGTGCTGACAACCTGTCAACGTTGCGGAAATCGTAAATAGGTAGCCAACACGGCGATCATTGTAAACACCAGCACAATATCAGTTACGGAAATCGTAAATACGTACAATGTCAGTTTTGTAATCACACTTTGTGAATGCACAGTAATCTCTGCTCGTTGTTATAGTGTATGACAGCAGATAGTCAGCAACTTAGTGACCCGTAATGATTGGAGGAGGAATTTTGTTTAATGTCCCGTCACACATATCGGTGATTGGAGACATTTTGTTAGAGTATTTATGAATACATTTGAGTGTTATCGGTTAGAAGGGGTGGGAGATGTGAATGAATGGGTTGCGGGAAACTGGGCAAATGAGGGTGAAATGAAGGTGAAATTTAAAAATGAAATATCCAAATACAATTACAGGAAATTACTTAAATGACTTCATAAAAGAGAAGTCGTTAAACTGACAAGCGAAACAACTGATAATGAATGCAAAATGTCAAAAACATCAACGTTTTCAGTCACTTGTGAAAACACACTTTCGTGTACATACGGCTTCATCAAGCTACAGTTAAAAAATGTATGCTTAATTGTCAGGTTACTAAAGCATATGCACTTGACATTAAAACAATACTTGGTCCGTAATGAATTTGATCATAGTCTGAGAGCTAAACTCAGAATTGGTCTGCGAATCGGACCAAAGTCTGAGAGAGTCAACTGACGAGGTTTTAGACTTGAATTCAAGCACCTATAAAAGTCTCTTTCTAGTATATTGCTTATTTCCTTGAATGACAGTGGGCAATATACTTTTATACTATCTGTATGATTCTTTGCTCACCTTTTTGCTGCCCTGTCTGCTTGGTCGTTATAAAGGAATCCAGTATGGGATGGTATCCAACAAAAATCAACATTTGGACCCTTCACAAATAGGGAGTGCAATAAATACATTAATTTCAAACAATAAATCTTCTCTTTGATTATTCTCAAAAAGGAGCAAACTTTTTAAAACAGACTGAGAATCAAACCCGTAATGATTATTTCACTATTAAAGCTGAAAACGACCAGCCGTCGTGGCGAAGAGTTTAGCGTCACGGACTGAGGATCTTATATATGCTTGTTCGAGCCGTGTAAGAGGCTTGATTTATCAGCCTGTGTCCGGCCTCCTACCCATGGTTGGGTATTTTGTGAACTGGGACAACACATTCCAGGGTCATCTACTTCACTGATGCATTTTGGGAGTGTTGCTCACACTTTCGTACCTAATACTATGTGACTTTTCTCTCAGGCTTGATAGACACAAAACATAAAGTAAGAAGTTCAGGTTTGGTGGATACCAGTTATATATTACGAAATTCAGGTTTGGTAGACACAAGGTATATACTATCAAATACAGGTCTGGTAGACACCAGGTTACAGGCCCCATAGCCATACACAGCCATCAGGGCAGTGAACTCATATCCACTGTGTCTTTGGCTCAGCATAGGAAGGCGGGGCCCAGTCCTTCTCTTCCGCCGTTTTAACCTTCCCCAACCAAACGGCACGTGTCAATGCCATCCTTCAGACAGAAACGTGAACGATTTTGCATTTGAAATCAGAACCTACAAGCACACGCGTCTGAAACCAAGGTGGCACAGAACCTTCCACGACAGGTAAGCCACAGTGTTGGAAGAGTTGACGTTTCTCCCCTCTCTGTGGTTGCCCAAGATCAGAACACTCATGGATGAGCACATTAATTTCTCATCTACCTACTCTCTCTCTCTCTCTCTCTCTCTCTCTCTCTCTCTCTCTCTCTCTCTCTCTCTCTCTCTCTCTCTCTTTCTCTTGATTCACCCAGTACAATCAGGTTTTAGGGAAAACCATTCTTGTCATACTGCTCTGACACAAATGATAAATAAAATGGCTCTTAAATATCAACACTAGTAAATTTACAGGTGTCTTCGTTGATTTTGCTAAAGCCTTTGACGTAATAAATCACTCTCTTCTCCTTAAGAAACTTGCTTGTTATGGCTTAGCTAAGAATATTTTACAATTCATTTCTTCATTCTTATTAGATCGACGACAACTTGTTTGCATTAAGTCTTCCAAATGAACTTTTCAAGAAATAAGGTGTGGTGTACCAAAAGGATCGATTCTTGGCCCCCTTCTTTTCTCCTTATATATTAATGATTTACCTCTTTACATCAAATCTGATTGTGAATTGTTTGTCGATGACAACTCCATCCACTCCGACCATACATGTATTACAGTTCTGATATCCAATTTACAAGACAGTGTGAACATATTAGCTAGGTGGACAGAACATAACCATATGTCTGTCAATGCTCAAAAAACTAAATGCACGTCTGTAACAACTCGACAGAAACGCCAGATAATACCAACAAATTTATTCAATATTTTCATTTTCAAAGTTAAGATTGAAGAAGTCAAATCACACAAAGTTTTAGGTATAGTTATCGATAATAATTTATCATGGTCCGAACATATCACTTACTTATGTAAAAGTAAGCTTACAAAAGTATTCCAATTATCAAAAAAAAAAAAAAAAAAAAAAACCTTTCTAAATACACATGGCCGAAAACAATTCTTTAATGCTTACACACAGTCAATAATAGATTATGCTTCTACGTTGTGGGAGTCTGCTAGCGCAAATACTCTAAAACCTCTTGTTAGATTATAGAAACGTGCTTTGAAATTAGTTTTATTAAAGTCATGTTCATTAACTCCTTATGATTACAGGTCATTTGATATCCTCCCACTGGAGCTAAACTAGAATATAATAAGGCTGTTTTTTATGCGCAAAATAGTCAGTGGCTACGCACCTCCTTCAATTATAAATAACTTCTCAGTAAATAATATAAGACATGTACATAAGTTTCATATACCTCAACCAAATCTTTATCTTTTAAGTCCAGTCTCACGTACCGCGGGGGAACTTACTGCAATAATTCACCATCACATTTAAAAAAAAATATATAACAAACCACAACTTGAAGGAGAATCTAAAAATGTACCTATTCACAAACCTTGACGTCACCTGAAATCCAACATTGCTTTCGACAATTTGTGGGTTCCCTCTTGCTCTCTCTTGAGTGCATTTGTGTGTGTGTCTGTGTGTGTGTGTGTGCGTGCGTGCGTGCGTGCGTGCGTGCGTGTGTGTGTGTGTGTGTGTGTGTGTGTGTGTGTGTGTGTGTGTGTGTTTCATGCTTTTTTTTCTTTTTCTTTGTTTTTTTTCTTCGTTTTTGTTGCTTTGGGTGGAATGGTGAAATGATGGGAAAATACTGATGTATTTTGATTGTGTTTTGATTTTTTCTTCTTTTTGATCATTTTCGCTTTTCTGTTACCCTCGATGATAAAGATGTTGTCTTGTCTTGTCTTCTCTCTCTCTCTCTCTCTCTCTCTCTCTCTCTCTCTCTCTCTCTCTCTCTCTCAATTGCATATATAATTGTAGCATTACATTCATATTATTTGGTGAAAATCAACGAAGAGCATTTCAGTTTTTAGCTGTAATTTACATTTGTAATTCAAAAAAGAAAAAAAAATCTGTTTGACATAGGAAACTCAAAATGGATGGATAGTAAGTATATCGGAGGTTACTGGAATAAGAGTGGGAAACATCTTCATCTATCCAAAGAATCCCTCTATATAATATCCATCACTGAACTGAAGAAAAGAAGAAGGAGGTGGGGGAGGAGGAGAAGAAGAAGGAGGAGGAGGAGAAAGAGGAGAAGAAGAAGGAGGAGGAGGAGGAGGAGATGATGAAGAAGAAGAAGACCACGAGCTGTGCCTCCACCACCTGTCTGCCCACAGGTAACCACCCACCCAACCCCCCAATTCCCTCCCCTCCCTCCCGGTGTACCTGGTCAGCCACACACACACCCACACACGTCTCACACACAAAAAACACCGCCTCTACTGTGTTCATCTGCCCTCCGTCTCTCGTCCACCAAGTGCAGCTGCAAGATGACACGGAAACCGTTGCCCAGCAGGACTAAAGCCACCACGATGACAGTCACACACAGCACGCAAAGTTGATGATCCCGGTTTCACTTTCACTTCCACTTTCTCAAGGAGGTGACAATGCGTTCGGATAAATCCATGTACGCTACACCACATCTGCTAGGCAGATGCCTGACAACAGCATAACCCGAAGCGCTTGTCAGGCCTTGAGTGCATGCTTATGATTTTATGATTATGTACCTATCAGAGTTGATTTTTTTTAATACATAATTTTGCCAGAGGACAACACTTTTGTTGTCATGGGTTCTTTTTCAGTGCGCCGAGTGCGAGCTGCACACGGGACCTAGGTCGATCACATCATCCGAAAGACTAGTCGCTCAGTTTGATTTTCCAGTCAAACTTGGGAGAAAGGGCGAAGACGAGATCCGAACCCACACTCTCCCGGACTCTCTATATTGGCAGCTGAGCGTCTTAATCATTCTGTCATTTTCGTTCTTTTAATGTTGATCCCAACAGATGGTGACAGGAGGAGGACAAGGGAGTCAACAAACCGCAAAAGGAGCAGGTCAGTAAGATGTTCATGGTCACAACGGTTCAAGGATTTACAATAATTGCTGTTTTTTTTTCCGCGTCAGTGGTCTCCATTTGCCTCGAGAAACAAATCATCCGTGTCTGCCAGTGTTCACACTGTGGATGGCGCACATGATGTTCTCCATTTACTGAACAGCCCATCTCCCGAGTGGGTGTCTCCTCTGCAGACCAGAAAGTCACTGAAGCTGGATCGGCAGCAAAGTGTATGCACCTTTCTCTGTCGCCATTCTTTTAACCGGAAATGTGAGTTGCTTCCCTTCGCTCCAGTATTAGCCTACAGCTGCAGTGTTTTCCGCCTTCATTCTTGCATGTGGAAAGCAAAGAGAATTTCTTGGATGATATAATGGTTTGCTTTGGTTTTATTTTGCACGCCAGTGAGTCAGTCTGGAAAACGTGCAGCCTGTTCTGTTATTCAGATCAGATTCGTTACATTTATTTAAGTGTGCTTGGGTATGTTGATGGCATTGTTTTGATAACAGTCTAATCAGAAAATTGTTGTTGTTGTATCTCCTTCGCAAGCGATGAAGAGCATGATTTTTGACACTGGGTGGGTCAGCTGATGACTAACGTGTCTATCCCGAGCTCTGGAGTGTCGGTAGATCTGCGCACAGGGGTGTAGATGGTGTGCATTAGCTGAGTGACAGGCGCAATAGCCGAGTGGTTAATGAGTTGGACTTTCAATCTGAGAGTCTCGGGTTCGAATCTCGGTAACGGCGCCTGGTGGGTAAAGGGTGGATATTTTTCCGATCTCCCAGGTGAACATGTGTACGGACCTGCTTAGTGCCTGAAACCCCTTCGTGAGAATGCACACGCAGAAGATCAAATACGCACGTTAAAGATCCTGTGTTCACATGTCAGCGTTCGGTTCGGTGTCAGCATGCAAACCCCCGAAAATGCAGTATGGCTGCCTATATGGCAGGGTAAATAAACAAAACGGTCATACACGTAAAATAACATATCTCTGTAGCTGTCTGAGTGTGGCTGTGTGCGTGCCTGCAACATGATTGAATGACACAGGAAACGAATGATGAACGCCCAATGGCAGCCGTCAGTCGGCTCTACCCAAGTAGGTAGGCAGCCTGTTGTGCAAATGACACCGAGTTTGTAAAGAGCACAGAGTTGGTCTCTGACCGAACACAGGCGCTATATTAGTACCCATATCAAAATTAATCTGTCCAGGTGTAAGCGGGTTGAAGGTCTTTTCCTTGCGTTGCTGGCGTTTCGGAATGGTGTTGCCGTTCCTGTGTTCCTCATAGGCGGTGACACCAGATGGCACGCTGAGCGATCAGAAGCTAGAGCTTTCCATTTGCTTGGGTCAATGCCGCAGCGCATTTGGAGGTCTTTAGGGAAGTTTAATAGCACTTCTTTGGCCCCAGCGGGAGTGCTTTCCTGTACATTTTTTGCTTTCTTGGCAGAGGCGCTTGTCGATGATATATCTGGTGCACCAGGAGCGGTAGTGTTCAAGAAACAAAAATATCGGAACCAAGAGTTGAGGTTTGGGATGAGACTTTTGAAATTGTAGACTCCTTCAATCGTTTATGACTCTCCTTCTGCTGATCAGGAAATGCTGTTAGTGACAAGAAGGATGTATAGTCAGCACAAGGTGCTCTATTTCATTGCCACAGTTAGCTTTAGTCTGAAAGCCATCTGTCGCTATTGTTTTGTTTGTTTGGTTGGTTTTTTTCTTCTTTTTTTGTTTTAGGTGTCTCTTTTGTATGGGTGTGAGATGTGGAGATGCAGAAGTATAAAAATTATCGAAAAAATATTTGTTTCAAGCATCTCTATTTCGCAGCACTGTGAAGTAATACATGGTAATCTGAAAATGTATTTTATTTCCATAGGAAAAAGGTTTGGAATAAATTGATTTGGACTTCGTTGATATCACTTCAAGCTGATCAGTATCCACGTGTGATGAGCTCTGTTTGAGAAAAGAAAGCGCTGAGTAAGTATTCGTTATCATCATTATCATAATTATTACCATTATTTTCATTATTATCTTAGTGAATTCACATATCGATACAATGGGCTGAATGAAAGAAAACTTATAACTGCATGACACAGTTCGCAGTTTGAAGGCTTTGTAGAAAATATACAGCGAACAGCTCGCACATGCTGGGTGGGTCAACGGTAGAATTTTTATCCAATTTCCCCTGATCAACCCATGTGCAGACCTGTTATTGCCTGAACCCCCTTCGTGTGTATGTACACACGCAGAAGATCAGATACGCACGTTTAAGATCATTTAATCCATGCCAGCGTTCCGTGGGTTACGGAAACAAGAACGTGCTCAGAATGCACATACCCGAAAAGGGAGTATGGCTGCCTGCATGGCACGGTAAATAAACAAAACGGTAAAACATGTACAATGTTACAAGTCTGTATGTAAATGTGTGTGAGTGTGTGTGTGTGCGCGTGTGCATGAATGCGTGTTTGTGTGTTTGTGTATGTAGAATAGAATATGTCTTTATTACCAAGTGTACTGGGGTCACAAGGAATATTGGGTGTGGGGGTCGGGGGGTGGGGGTGGGGGGTAGTACATAATAAGATGCGAACGTAAATCGAAAATCATACACAAACACAGATACAGTAGAAATTAGGATACATACAAGTGCATATCAATATAAAAACTTGTGCATACTCACACATGCCCGCAATGCACACACACACACACACACGTTTGAACAAAAGCTACATATTACATGTGGATGGGGCTGATGACTAGATCTTTCGGTAGATGGTTGTTGGTTGCACAATTCTATTTATCACACTGGATTTGTTCGAGAGACAGGGCATTGACTGCTTTGGGGTGAAAGCTATTGGCGAAGCGATTGGTTTTCGTCCTTATACTTCTATACCGTCGACCAGAGGGGAGCATCTTGAAAATCCCAAAACCTGAATGTGAATCGTCCTGGATGATTGATTTTGCTTTATTGAGTAGCCGCTTATAATATATGTCTTCAAGAAAAGGTAGATCAGCCTCAAAAGACAGAGACACGGGCAGAAGCGCGTGGAGAGAGAGACAAAAAGAGGCGTACCTGCAAGCACGTGCCTGTGTACAAGTCGGGTCGTGATTACTCTCAGCTGCTGGGTCACATGACAGCCGCACAACAGGTGGGAACAGCAACTGGACCTACGTCACATCTGTTGTCGCTGCATAGAAAGACAGAAAGAAAGAGAGAGAGATAAAGAAAGAAAGAAAGAAAGAGAAGAAAGAAAGAAAGGAAAGAAAGCAAGAAGAAAAAAAATCAAGAAAGATTGAACCAGGAAAGAGACAGAGAAGAAAAGGGTGTGGATGAGACACGATAGTACGAGAAAGGATACACGCTGAAACTCTCCAACACATATCAAGCATTGAAAGAACTGTGACAGGATGATGTGGAATACTGATGGAAAACAACCTCAAGAACGAGCTGGCATCAGTTTACGAGGAAGTATTTGGCCATCAGAAACAACATCAGCACAGAGTCCACATCACCGTATTTATTATGGAACGTGGAAGATGGAAAATACAGAAAGCGCTAGTGAACAAAAGCAGTCCTAGAAGAAGAAACACACACGCACGCGCGCACACACACACACACACACACACACACACACACACACACGCACACACACAGAGCAATGCCCCAAGTAGAATATGCCGAAGTTAGCATGGAGATGAAGAGAAGCGTCAAGACTCAAGGGGGGAAAAGACACAAGACAGCCTTGCTGACGAAGGAGAACAGACAGCAGACTGTGGTAACCTGAAACATGTGAATGACACCACCAAAAACTGCCGTGACAAGAATGGCAAACCTGTTAAAGGATAAAGAAGGAAGAACAATCATGGCTAAAGAAGATGAGTGGGAGCATTTTGAAGAAATGCTGAAGAGACACAACCCATTCAACACTTCCAGACATCCAGCCAGCTGAAACCAACCTCCATATCAGCTATGAAAGACCTGACAGAGAGAGACAGAATCAGGAAAGCAGTGTTACGAGGTAGATTCCACCGTAGAGCTGCTATACCCACTGTTTGGAAAGATCTGGGAGGAATAAGAAGTACCTGCACATCAGACATAGAGCTGCTTCATCAAACTCCCCAAAGAAAGGCGACTCCAGAAAGGCGACGTGCGCGCGCGCACGCACACACACACACACACACACACATGCACACACACACACACACACACAGAGCACACATATTCACAGCTGAACTCACAGCAATTCTAATGGCGTTAGATTTTACGATATCCTTTACGAAAGCTATATTTCTGATTCTGTTTTGTGTTGATTCCAAATCAGTTCTTCACGCCATTAAACTTTTCAAAGAAACGGTCAGGTATGAACCCATGACTGAAATCAACCATTTGATTCACGAACTCGTGCTAAGAGGCTCTCACATAACCTTTTGCTGGATTCCTTCTCATTGCGGTTTTTATTAGATTAAAAATGAAAAAGTTGACACTTTTGCTAAAAAAAAAAGGAGCTACAAGTTCCATGAAGGAGTTAGATTTAAATAATCCGCTTTCAGTACAGAACTGTTACACCATGGTAGAAAAAGTTTAATGGTAAAACATTCAGCTTGAAGAGAAACCGGGTACTCGGAGTTACATAAAAATATACAGAAAACCTATGGTTTCATGGGAAAACATTACCAAAATGATTTTCATAAGACGCACATTTTTTCTCTGGTCTGCAGATGGAAAATGAATTGCTTTAAGATCATTTTATGTGAGTGTTGTTTCTTGCATCTGTGTTGCTCACATAACAGCCGACCATAATACGAACTTGCCATTTGCCTCACATCCCTGACCTAAAATCATCTTCAGTGTTGACAATCTTCAGCAGTCCATTGCTAATGTATGACTTTTTCAAATCATTGTTAAATGGCCCAGTTGGTTGCTTTTGTTTTAAACGTACATCCGGTGTGAAGACCACGAACCAGTCCACTTGTTTTTGACGCCTCCTTGAAATTGAAACTGAGCTTTGCCATGCTGCGCTATACTTAACCACCCACACAGGAAATGGAAAAGAGAAAAATAAGACCGGTGTTTCGTTCATCACCATCACGAGTTCGCTTTTTCCGGTGGAAGGGAAGCTTGGCGGGTGGTTGGATATCCATAGGCTCTGTAGTTGTGACCCGACTATCACGTTTCTGAAATGTACACGTTTAAAGCTTCTAGCAAAAAAAAAAAAAAAAAAAAAAAAAAAAAAAAAATCACGACTGGGTTTCCTGTTCAAACAGTCAGGTGGATGATCGCAAGGATTCAACACTGCCACTCCTATTTCCCTCTGTCATGCTCATCTAAGTGGCTAGTTTCCAGACCACTGCTCAAGGTCTAGAATAAGGGCAGAAAAACAACAACAAACAAACAAACAAAAAACAAGCAAACATGAAGAGTGTGGGATTTGAACCAGTGTACTCAGACTGTCTCGCTTCCTTGGTGGACGAATTACCACCAGGTCAACACTCCACACATTGGACATTTTCCTTTCATCTACACTCCACCCAGGAGGCTTCGCTACTTCATCTGACTCGGAAGCATTGTGCTTTCCACGTATCAGATCAGATACCTGTTTACATGTTTCGTCTGACCGTATGTGGAGTGCTTTCCAACACATCTGTTGTGTTTGTGTTGTTTTGTTTTGTGGTGTGAGTGCGTGCGCGCGCGCACTCGCGCGTATGTGTGTGTATATGTATGTGCATTTAAATGTTTATGAGTCTGTTTACTATTTGTAAAGTTGGAGATCAGCCTGCAAACACGTAAATTGTTAAGTCATGGATCCATCATGATTTTTTTTTCCGCTGTCGCTTCTCAACATCTTTCTACAGCTGCCCTCCGATTAAGCGATGGTGGAAACATATCGAGTCCATTTTGCACCAGATTCTGGAAAAATGGCTTGACCTTAACGACATAGTACTTGGAATTACACCAGTGTGTGTGTGTGTGTGTGTGTGTGTGTGTGTGTGTGTGTGTGTGTGTGTGTGTGTGTGTTGATGATTGGGAGGTGGGGGTGGGGGGTGGACGCAATGGATGAGTTTGTAGGTAAAAGATGGGGGGATGGAGGAGAATAACGGGCGTGTGTGACTGGATTTCAGTGTACGTACTTTTCTTAACTCACTCGAATCTTTACTCAGCTTCAATTCATTTACATTTTATCGTAATGTTTTCACAGTTCGAACAATGAGTTTATGTACCTGGTCATATACAAGAAACCAGTTTTGACTCTGTGTGTGTGTGTGTGTGTGTGTGTGTGTGTGTGTGTGTGTGTATCACTTAACAAAGTGACACCGTTTCAAGATGGGAAATGGCCTATTATCAATAATCCATCCATCCAGCCAGCCACCTCTCTTTATTATTTCCTTCTCTATGCATCTCGTTTTCTTCTCCTTTTTTCTCTCTCACTATTTCCGCTTATATTTCCTCACAAAAGGAAATAGCTCGCAACCGTCCATGCAATAAGCACCGCCTGTTAGCAATAATAATGATGTTTCACTTTCTCCTGCTGTCGATGGGAACACTGATAAGCATTGTCTTCTTGCTGGTAGGGTGTCAAAGGGGATGGCTGTGAATCGATGGTAATGGTGTGTGGATATGGTTTGTATTTTTTGTATTTTTGTATTTCTTTTTTATCACAACAGATTTCTCTGTGTGAAATTCGGACTGCTCTCCCCACGGAGAGCGCGTCGCTATACTACAGCGCCACCCATTTTTTTGTATTTTTTCCTGCGTGCAGTTTTATTTGTTTTTCCTATCGAAGTGGATTTTTCTACAGAAATTTGCCAGGAACAACCCCTTTGTTGCCGTGGGTTCTTTTACGTGCGCTAAGTGCATGTTGCACACGGGACCTTGGTTTATCGTCTCATCAGAATGTCTAGCGTCCAGATCACCACTCAATGTCTAGTGGAGGGGGAGAAAATATCGGCGGCTCAACTGTGATTGTGATTCGAACCAACGCGCTCAGATTCACTCGCTTCCTAGGCGGACGCGTTACCTCTAGGCCATCACTCCACATCAGGTCATACTGAAGAATGGCTGTTTTCTTTTTGTACATCTACCATTCACGGTGCTGCTGCTGCGTGCCTTGGTGGTTACAAAACAGCAACAGCTACAAGAAGGAGAAGAAGAAAAAAGCACAAAAAAAACAGCGTCCGTTTTAGTGTGTCTGTGTGTGTGTGTGTATTTCTTTTAAACGAGGGGAGCGGTTCTCTCTCTCTCTCTCTCTCTCTCTCTCCACTAACACCACGCGCGCGTGTGTGTATGTATGTGTGTGTGTGGGTGTGGATGGGTGTGTGGGGGGGTTGTTTTCTTCATTATGTATGCCCTTCTGCATGAATACCTTTTCCCTTCATTTATGTGCGTGCTGTTTGTAATAGATGTAGATTAGCAAGGACAGATTGGAAGTATAGGCTATGCCTAAAATCTTAATCCTTGAATAAAGACGTTTTGAGTTCTGAGTTCTGTGTTCTCTCTTTTACTTTGGGTGTCAGGCGAAAGAGGTGCAATTACTGCTGATCAAATAAATCGAAAAAATGGTACCAAAAAAAAAAAAAAAACCGGAAAAAAGAGAGAAAGAAATCGAAAAACAAGGAGTCACTAACTACACGACATCCACATTGTGGCTGTTGTCGGAATCAAGAAACAGAAAGAAATTCCTGATCACGTTAATAAGAGGAAATCAAAGCACTCAAGGGAAACAGTCACTGGTCGCATAAACAACTAAACAGATGTACGTTCTTTCAGAACACAGCTGTGATCCACCGGCAGATGAGTTCGTTGCTCTTTAAAGCAAAATAAATCTAAATACCAATCATTGCAATGATACCAGTATCTAATGATATTTAAGCACGTCAGTTTATATCATTGTTCGTCCAGTTCGCCCATGACAACAGTCTTTTCTTTCTTGAATGTATGCTCCAGCAATTAACTTGTATTACTGTATTGCATTTTATTGTATTACTCTTTTCGTCACAACACATTTCTCTGTCTGAAATTCGGGCTGCCCTCGCCAGGGAGAGCGCGACGCTACACTGACAGCGCCACCCTTTTTTTTTTTTTTTTTTTTTTGGCTGCCTGCAGTTTTTGACTCAAACAAAGTGAGTCTATGTCTTAACCCGGTGTTCGGTTGTGTGTGTGTGTGTGTGTGTGTGTCCGTGTGTGTGTGTGTGTCCGTGGTAAACTTTAACATTGACATTTTCTCTGCAAATACTTTGTCAGTTGACACCAAATTTGGCATAAAAATAGGAAAAAATTCAGTTCTTTCCAGTCATCTTGTTTAAAACAATATTGCATCTCTGGGATGGGTGGGTTCTTTTACGTGCGCTAAGTGCATGCTGCACACGAGACCTCAGTTTATCGTCTCATCCGAATGTCTAGCGTCCAGACCACCACTCAAGGTCTAGTGGATGGGGAGAAAATACTTGCGACTCTGCCGGGATTCGAACTAGTGCTCTCAGATTCTCTCACTTCCTAGGCGGATGCGTTACCATTACTCCACTTAGCAAGTGACAATATCAATGGGTTTTTTTGGTTTTTTTCTCATGAACATATATCGCTTATTCAATTCATTATGTTTGTGTTGCATTTTACAAACATGGCACCTGAAGAACATAAATCATGTTTTCTACAATCAAACAGAAGATGTCTCTCGTCCTCTCTGCCGTTTAATCACAAGGAGTGTGTTGATTCTTAAAAAAGAAAAATAATATTAAAAAAAAAAAAAACCAAAAAAACCAACATCTTTTATTTGCATGGAAACCCAAGATTCGCGTTCTTGCCCATGTTATCTCGATCCTTTCCTTTTATACCGCTTGAGTGCCGAAGAACGTATCATGTACGTGCAGAGTGACGTTACTATGACGTCATAAGAAAAAGGTAAAATAACTCTGGAAGGCTGAAAATTCACACAGCTTTATCTAAAGTGCTATATCGATAGACCATTTTCTCAGTTTTACGCTTATTGTTCTGGTTATTGGTTTATGATTTGAATCATCACTTTATTAATGTTGTACCCCATGACACTGAAGGGGATGGAGTGCTTTGTCTTTTTTTTTTTTCTTTTCTGTTTAACCCATAGCCTTAACCATGTTGCCCAGTCTCTGCAACAATCGCTGTTTCTGGATGAGTCTGCGTCGCTCCAACGCCACACTGATGACGTGCAGCAGCGGGTTGAGCGCCATGTTGACGGGCAAGGTGAAGGCTGTCACAGCAGAGTGGACTTCATCTCCCGTGGACAGCTGGGCGGGTAGCAGAAGCCCCAGGACCGCCACCAGGAACCAGCCACAGGCGTCAGTCACCGAGACAGTGATCATGCGGCGAGCACAGTTCAGCTGAAGGGACCTCCTGGAGTCCGCCACAAACACTACGGGGTTGGCACGGATGACGATGTAGATGTATACCTGGCCTACCATCGTCAGAGCCATAAGTGACGTGTTCAGCACGATCAAGGCACGTGAGGCGTGGTGGTGGTGATGTGTACCCGGGGTGTGGGTTAAGGGGAGGGGGACACAGAGACTGGTTTGACGCTGCGGCGACGGGGGAGAGAGGAGCGGCGTGACAGACAGGGCAAAACCCATCAGCCAGCAGAGGGCGCTGGAGGCCAGCTCCTGTCTCCTGCCCCACACCTGTACGTCCGGTCTGGCCAGCTGGACACAGTGCCCCAGGGTCAGACACAGCAGGAGGAAGGCGGACACCTGGGCGGAGAACAGGTAGAGAAAGCCGAAGAGGGAGCACCACGAGCTGTGCCTCCACCACCTGTCTGCCCACAGGTAACCACCTTGATGTACCTGGTCAGCCACACACATACCCATCAGGTACACACCCATTACCAGGCTGGACACGGACATTTCACGCACAAAGACACCACCACCTCTGTTGTGTTCGTCTGCCCTCCTTCTATTGTACACCCAATGCAATTGAAGGATGATATGGAAACCGTTGCCCAGCAGAACCGAAACCATCATGATGACAGTCACTGCACGCAGAGAGGACGATCCCAACAGATGATGACAGGAGGAGAAGAGAGAGGAAGGGGCGTGGCAGTTCTGGAGGCTGAATCCTGCAGGCAGGTTCTGAGGGCAGCACAGTGAGGGCAGGTCTGTGTGCACAGACTGCAGCAGGGGGAGGGTGGTGAGCCAGCGAGGGGGGAGGTGGTGCAGATCGCAGCCCGTGACGTCCAGTGTCTGTAGCTGTGACGTGGGCAGACTGCCAGTCACCCTCTGCACCCTGCTCTCCGACAGGTTGAGGACTGTCAGCGAGGGGAACACCTTCAGCATCTGGGCAGACAGGTGAGGGATGGGAACCTGAGACAGGTGTAGAATGTGTAAGGTGGGCAGGGGGCGTGACGCGAAGGACCCGTTGCTTCCAAACAGTCGGGTCATAGGGTTACCAGTCAACAACAGTATCTTCAGTTTGCTTACTTGTTCCAACTGAATTAAAGTCACAATATGGATGTTGTTGTGACTGACGTCCAAAATGACCAAGTTGGGCAGCTGGGGAAAACAGAGGTCAGCGATACCACAGCGCTGAAGAGCCAGAAACACTAACATCGTGTTCTTCCCCAGGCGTTCGGGTCTCAGTCCGCTGTTGCTGGCGTCCAGATAACGTACATCAGGATAGTTCTCCACACTCACCTCTCTCCTGCAGTGAAAAGACAACCCCTGGCACGTGCATCCCGCGGGACACGAGTGATGGCAGAACCGTTCATCATCCTGCTGCTGACAGTGCATGAAGCCATCACACACTTGGTCAGGATGCAGGCAGACACGGGAGCCCCGACACCGGTAAAACCCCGGACACGTCCACTGCTCACAGGCTGTTTCGTCCTCGTGACCCGGACAGTCGTCCATGCCGTTGCAGATGACAAATACAGGAAGACAGTAACCGCCACCAGGACATTGGAAGTGGGTCTGGGGACACACTGTGGTGGCACTGTTGTCAGTGGAGGGAGGCAGTGGCGTGATGTGAGGCTTGCCAAGCATCACCTTCAAAAAGTCAACCACAGCAGGGGGCTGGGGAGGCTTGAACTGCCAGTCCTCCTCATTGCCATACACGGTTTTTCCATAGAAATGATGTATATTAGGGACACAGCCTTCTTCATCAGCAGCGTTCAAACAATCGTGCGCATAGTCGCACGATTCAGATGGAGAGTAGCACTGTACAAACACACAGAAATAACAACTATTTCACAAAGTATTGCACGGATGAATTTGCATTTTAACAAACTGGACATAAAGAGCGGTGTGTGGTTCGTCCGTCGGGATCGACGAGGACCATCTAGTCATCCTGGGGGTGGGTGGGTTGAGCTCTGTGGGTGGGCAGATGACTGGTCAGGCCAATCCACGCCCGGAAGTTTCTGACGCAGTGTGGACAGGGGATGGTGGCGGCTGTCGGGGACTTGCTGACACTGCTTTTCCTGGCCTGTCTGCATTGCTCTGCTGCAGCGATTCTGTTGGCCTCACAGGATTTGGCACCTTTCTGGACAGCTGAACGCCACTTTGGTCTGTCCATTGCATTCAGCTCCCATGTGTCGTGGCTGATGTTGAAGGCCTTCAGAGAAGCTTTCAGAGTGTCTTTGAAGCGCTTCTTTTGGCCTCCATGGGAGCGCTTGCCATGTTGGAGTTCGCCATACAGCAGTTTCTTGGGGAGCCGGTGGTCTGGCATGTGAACTACATGGCCTGCCCAGCACAGCTGGGCCTGCATCAAGATGGTGTAGATGCTGGGCAAGTTTGCACGAGTGAGCACCTCTGTGTCAGGGATCTTCTCTTGCCACTTTATGCCGAGAAGTTTTCTGAGGCTGGTGGTGTGGAAGTGGTTCAGCTTTTTGGCGTGGTGTTTGTAGACCGTCCATGATTCACATCCATAGAGCAGTGTGGTGTATGGCCTTGTATACTTTGAGCTTCGTCTCACGGGTGATGCCTCTCCTGTTCCAAACGTTCTTATGGAGTCTGCCGAAGGCAGCGCTGGCTTTGGCCAGTCTGGCATTCACCTCGTCGTCGATGACAACTGTGCGAGAGAGTGTACTGCCCAGGTATGTGAACCTGTCCACCGCGTTCAGTCGTTTCCCCGTAGATGAAGATGTTTGGTTCAACGTAAGGCTTTCCTGGAGTGGCTGGTGCATCACCTCAGTCTTCTTTGTGCTGATTGTGAGGCCAAAGTTGTCACAGGCAGCAGAGAACTTGTCGACACTGTGTTGCATGTCAGCTTCGGAGGCAGCATTGACAGCGCAGTCATCAGCAAACAAGAAGTCGTTGACTGTGTCTGTCCTCACCTTGGTTTTTGCTTGTAGCCTCCTGAGGTTGAAGAGTGAGCCATCTGTGCGGTACCTGATGCCAATGCCTACGTCAGCGTCTCTGAAGGCATCTGTCAGCATGGCTGAAAACATGAGACTGAACAGGGTGGCGGCAAGAACACACCCTTGCTTGACTCCGTTGGAGACAGGGAATGGTTCTGAAGTCTCTCCGTTGTCTTGGACTCGGGCCAGCATCCCATCGTGTAGTTGCCATATGATGGTGATGAACTTTCTGGGACATCCGTACTTCGCCATGATTCTCCAAAGGCCATCTCTGCTAACAGTATCGAAGGCCTTGGTCAGATCGACATAGGTGGAGTAAAGGTCGGCGTTCTGTTCCTGACACTTCTCCTGGAGCTGCCTGGCAGCAAACACCATGTTGTTAGTCCCGCGTTCTTTCCAGAAGCCACATTGGCTCTCTGGTAGGAGACCTTGCTCAAGGTGCGCTATGAGACGGTTGAGTAGCACTCTGGCCAGAGTCTTGCCTGCGACGGACAGCAGGGATATTCCACAGGCCTGACGATTTCCTTTGTGCTTGTACAGGTGTATGATGGAAGCGTCTTTGAAGTCCTGTGGAACTGCCTCATGCTGCCAGATGAGCTGGAACATCTGATGAAGCTTCTCAGTCAGCGCCATACCACCTTTGTAGACCTCAGCTGGAATGGAGTCTGAGCCAGGGGCTTTGCCATTGGATAGCAGACGGATAGCTTTCTGGGTCTCCTCCAAAGTTGGAATGGCATCCAACGACTCACTGACTGGCGCCTGGGGGAGTCGGTCAATGGCTTCATCATTGATGGTGGAGGGGCGGTTCAGTACGCTGTCAGTGTTCAGCCCATCTCTCAAGGATCCCGTCCTTGTCAGTGATCAGGGTAGAACCATCAGCACTGAGGAGTGGAGCAGATCCGGAGGTGGTGGGACCGTAGACTTCTTTCAGGCCGTTATAGAAGTTCTTCATGTCGTTCCTGTCTGCAAAGCTCTGGATCTCATCAGCTTTGTTGCTCAACCAGGAATCTTGCATCTGCCGCAGCTTCAGCTGGATGGTGCTGCATGCGCTCTTCAGTATGTCTTTCTTTGACTGTGACTTGGGATCTTCAATGTGGGCTCTGTAGGCTTGGCATTTGTCTTCTAGCAGCTGCTTGATCTCAGTGCAGTTCTCATCAAACCAGTCTTTGTGCTTCCTGACAGAAGGCCCCAGGCACTCCATGGCAGTGTTGTACACCGTCTCATGCAGAGCACCCCATGCTGCCTCCACATTCTGGTTGTCCAGCACGGTGGACTCAAGGCGTTCCTCCAGGGTGTCAGCAAAGCTCTGCTTGATGTTACCTAGCTCCAGCGTGTTGACATTCACGCGTTTGAGTGCTCTCATGCCCTGAGGCCGTCTCTTGGGCTGGATGCAGAGGTTGAGCTTGGAGACGATAAGGCGGTGGTCTGTCCAGCACTCGGCGCCGCACATGGCCCTCGTGACTCGTACGTCCTGCCTGTCCCTCTTCTTGACGATGGCAAAGTCGATGAGATGTCAATGCCCAGAGCGAGGATGCATCCATGACGTCCTGTTACGGGTAGGGGGGCAGAAGATGGTGTTTGTGATAAGAAGGTCTGCTCGGCACATGTCTGGAGAAGTAGTTGGCCATTGCTGTTACAGTTACCAATCCCATGCTTCCCAATCACGCCTTCCCAGGAGGTGCTGTCACAACCAACTCTCGCGTTAAAGTCAGTGGTGATGACAGCGTTCAGGTCCTCGTAGAACTTGTCCTTTTGTCCTTGATCTCATCTGGGTTGGTCATGGCGGGCGCGTAGGCGCTGGCTGGCAATGGTGGTAAACTTCGTCCCGTTGCATCGTTCGTTCGTTCGTTCTTTAGTTTAACGTCTTTTCACTGTAAGTGATAATAGACGAGGGAAGGAAAAAAATCGAGTGGGAGGAGGGGGACGGGGGGGGGGGGGGGGGGGGGAATTACTGTGTACGCATACGAGTAAGTGAAAGTGTGTGTGTGTGTGTGTGTGTGTGTGTGTGTGTGTGTGTGTGTGTGTGTGTGTGTGTGTGTGTGTGTGAAAATTACTGATTTAAGTTTTGTTTAAAAAATACACAAAAAAACATAACAGTATAACATATTTCTAATGAAAAAAACTAACAACTATAACAGCGAACCAACTGGACTATTTAACAAAGAGTTGAAAAAGTCATACATTAGCAATGGATTGCTGAAGATCGTCAACACTGAAGATGATTTCAGTTCAGGGATTTGAGACTTTAACATAGCGTAGGCGCTGACAATGGTGGTAAACTTCTTCCCGTTGCATCGTCATCAGGCGATCGTTCACTCCTTTCGGGGTGCCAGCCAGCTAGCCAACGAGGGTTGTCTTCACTGCAAAGCCAACTCCAGCCTCACGTCTCTCTTCAGGTCCACGATCACTCCAAAAGAAGGTGTAGCCTGCGCCTCGCTCACAGAGTTCGCCTTCTTCTGCCAGTCTGGTCTCACTTAAGGCAGCGATGTTGATGTTGTACCTGGCTAATTCACTCGCTATGAGTGATGTGCGTCTCTGTGGTCTGGCTGAGTCGCCTCTGTCCAGAAGCGTACGCACGTTCCATGTGGCAATGGTCAATGGTGTGCTCCTTGTTTTCTTCTTTCTTTCCTGTGTGTGTCGACCGCTTGAGTAGGGTCCCCAACAGCCACGGTATGCTGACTTGGGTGGTGTGGAGCAGGCAATGTTTAGGGCACCTTTTCTAGCCCCTTCTTCATGCCATGGAGGTGAGCAGTGCTGTCCTGAAGAGGGCTGCTCAGTCGCTCAGGGGGCTGCCGATCTCCACCGCTGCTCCAGTCGGTGAAAAACGACCCTATGGCCTGAGCTGCCTGTGTACAGGTCCGCGGCTACGACTGCCAGTGTACCCACACCTGTCACTTCGTCGCTCGCCTGTCGTCACAGGGCTTGGGAAAAATGATGGTATGGGATGAAGGATGACTGATGACTTGCACGATGACTTTGTTTATAGTGAGGAGGAGTTGCGCACCGTCGATCTCACTCTCTTGTCCGAGACCACCTGTATCCAGTGGCAAGACGAGGTCAAGACGACTGGAGATGGAAACAGATGCAGTGGATGACCAGGATGTCCTATGTGCCTCATCCTGCCCTCAGCACTCCACAGTGCTCTGCTGCAACCGCCTTCCTCTCCGTTGAACCATGAAGGTTTCTTCTGCAGAGTCCGCCAGATCCAGTCTTCACATGCTTGGGTAGACAAGCCCTAACTCACTGAGGGTTTGAGACCCGTCGGCTACCCTCACCTAGTTTAGCCAACCTGTCAAAGCCGTTGCCCGGGGGTTGGGCGCTGCCGCATGCTAGCAGCTTCTAGGACCCATCGGTGAGAGCTGGGTGCCGGTGGGGAACAACAGAGGACGAACCACTCACGGAAGAGCGTGACAAGGCCCCCCTCTAGAGGTACTACCCCTACCGTGCAACCCCTAACCCCCAAATAAAGAGCGGTACCGCGCATATGAATCACCGGACGTAAGGCTGTTTCGTCCTCGTGACCCGGACAGTCGTCCATGCCGTTGCAGATGACAAAGACAGGAAGACAGTAACCGTCACCAGGACATTGGAAGTGGGTCTGGGGACACACTGTGGTGGCACTGGTGTCAGTGGAGGGAGGTAGTGGCGTGATGTGAGGCTTGCCAAGCATCCCCTTCAAAAAGTCAGCCACAGCAGGGGGCTGAGGAGGCTTGAACTGCCAGTCCTCCTCATTGCCTGACATAAATCCATACACGGTTTTTCCATAGAAGTGATGTATATCAGGGACACAGCCTTCTTCATCAGCAGCGTTCAAACAGTCGTGCGCATAGTCGCACGATTCAGATGGAGAGTAGCACTGTACAAACACACAGAAATAACAACTATTTCACAAAGTATTGCACGGATGAATTTGCACACAAACAAACTGGGCATAAAGAGCGGTACCGCGCATATGAATCACCGGACGTAAGGCACTTGTACACACAAATCAAGATACACCCCTGCCATTTAGTGCTCGATGATTTCGTTCGGCATATCTTCAAAAGAGCAAGTTTTATTTCTCATTACATATTAATCATTGCTGGTTATCATCGAGTCATGTCAATGCGATCTTCAAAATACTATTTGTGCAAAGTTGCAAAGGATCGCATGATAGATAGATGCATGCTTTAAAAATGTTCAGGAAAAATCCCAGCGAATTATCATCTATCTATCTATCTATCTATCTATCTATCTATCTATCTGTCTGTCTGTCTGTCTGTCTGTCTGTCTAAACAGACAGACGGGCGGACATATATATTATCTATCTATCACTCTATCTACATAGATAGAGAGATAGATAGATAGATAGGTATATGAATCACATACCAAGACATGCGAATCACATAACAAAGCGCTCTTTCTGTGACGAGCTAGATCTTTGCAGGCTGCTGTAAAACTTTGTTGAGAAATAAGTACCAATTTACTTACCCATGTCGTCAACAGGCATTATGATTTCACTGTATTTCTGTCGTCAAGGGCATCGACAACGACAACAGAAATACAGTGAAAACATTATGATGCTTTTGACCGCTCTCGCTGGAGGATGCTGTGCTCTAGTGGCATAAAGATGTTTGAAAACAAGAGAACGCTGGCCATTAAGGAGAAGCATGAGCGAAGGAAGCAGGGCTCAACTTCTGGAGACGTTTTCCCTTGTAACACCTGTGGGAAGTGCTGCGCATCCAGAATCGGCCTCTTCTCCCATATGAAGACACACACCGACAGATAAGCCTGCGTGCCTACTCGACCGTCGGTCTGACGGGAGACTCCATTATTTATTTCTGTCCTACTCTAAAAGCTAAATATCTTCGTTTCCACAATACAATAAGTTATAAGTTCAACTTCAGATCTAATGCAAGAGCAACACTGAGTCAAATTGGGATTTGGAGTCAGACAACAGTTCCAGAGATTAAAATAACATATCCAGCCAAAGGTATCAAATGAAAACGTTGTACCATGTTGTCCATGCCTTAAAACTCCAGAGAGACCGAAATAGAGGTGGAGGGAATGTACGTCGTGTGTGTGTGCGTGTGTGTGTGTGTGTGTGTGTGCGTGCGTGCGTGTGCGTGCGTGTGCGTGTGTGTGTGTGTGTGTGTGTGTATGTGCGCGCGCGCTGTTACAGCTTCAATCCAATGCCATCAGCACATCCTACCAAGTTGCTCAAAGGTAGCCTATACAATAAAAGTGATGGCGCATTTCAGAAACTCTGCTCGGCAGTGAAGCATGATATTCCACAAGCAGACAGAGAGAGAGAGCAACAGATCCACCCACCTGTCCCGTGTTGCCACACTCAAGGAAGGAACGCAGAGGGCATGGCTGGTAGGTGCAGAACTCCTCATCACTGCCGTCAGTACAGTCCCCGCGGAAGTCACACACCAGCGTGAAAGGGACCCGCTGCTCCAACCGATCGCAGACAAAGTACAAGGGAAATGACGTCAATGGGGCCTCGCACCAAGAGGAAGAAGGGGAGTCCCACTTCGGAGCTGTGACGTCATTTCCGGCCCAGCAGTGGCTGATGGCGTCACAAGCTAAAAACGTGAAGGTCCAGTGCTGGTCGGGGCAGCGATTGAAGGAGAAAGAGGTGGTGGAGGTGGTGGAGCTGTTCCTCAGGTCTGGCAAGGTGATGCCTGGAGTGCCGTCGGGGGTAAGCATCCCGCTCTGCCCGCGTCTGTCTTGTGATGAAGAGGGCAGTTCGCACACATAGTGGATGGCTCGGTTCTTGCCACAGTCACTGAGGATGACGTATTCGTCATGGAACCCTTCCATGGTTCCGCACATCGGCAGTTCTTTATCTGTGTACAAGCAGCAAGGGGCAGGTTCTGACTTGGTGATTTATATGTATGGAGTCTTTCTTTTCTAATGTCGAATACGTACAAGTGATCTATTCTCTGATATAATACATTTTATGTATGCATGGCGAGTTGGTGTGCTCTTAAAATGTGATAATTTATCCATTTTTCATTTTGCAAGATTTTGTAGTGGAACAGAAGACCACATAACGATTATTCTAAAAGAGTAGTACTCTGTATTTCATTAGAAATGTAGATTTTCTTGTTCAAATCCAAGCAAAAGTACGTATTTGATAAATGATGTTCTTTGTTTGTTTGCTTGCATTTAATGAAGTCAAATTTGGCCCAGTTTCATCAAGGGCATCGAAAGAAAGGTCTGATTTACCCAAATGTCACATGGGAAACATTACAAGACCACGCATACATCGCTATTGTCATTTGTACACAAGTCAGCTCTTTCAATGCATGTGCATACCCGTGCAGATGAACATGAACGCATTTGAGACATTTCCACACTCAGAATCAAAATTGGGACTTACTTGTATATTCCGATGGTTTCACACCAACTTCCTCGGCATAACCGGCACAGGAAAGTCTTGGGATGACTGGGCTGTGAGTGAACTGGACCAGTGAGCTTCATTCAGTCAGTGAGATGCATCAATATTACCTGGCAGCTGGTACCCGACTGTGGTACTGTAATTGGCTATTATACATTGGAATTCCTGGCCAGTGCCACGATTGAGGCTAGACTATCTCGTTTCAATTTGGACGGTTTCTTTAACCTTCTTTATCCAGAAATTGGTTTCTTTGCATAGGATCGAAGCCCTGTCCAGGCCAAACGATGTTCATGAAATGCAGAGTAGTCGTTCACACACTTACAAGCAGCTGACGGGCGCAATAGCCGAATGGTTAAAACGTTGGACTTTCAATCTGAAGGTTCCGGGTTCGAATCTCGGTGGCGCCTGGTGGGTAAAGGTTGGAGATTTTTCCGATCTCCCAGGTCAACATGTGTGCAGACCTGCTAGTGCCTGAACCCCCTTCGTGTGTATACGCACGTTAAAGATCCTGTAATCCATGTTAGCGTTCGGTGGGTTATGGAAACAAGAACATACCCAGCATGCATACCCCTAAAACGGAGTATGGCTCCCTACATGGCGTGGGTAAATAAACGAAACGGTCATAAACGTAAAATGTTACATGTATGTCTGAGTGTGTATGTGTGCGTGCCTGAAATCTGACTGAATGACACAGGAAACGAATGATGAGCGCCCAATGACAGCCGTCAGTCTCCTCTACCCAGGTTGGCAGCCTGTGGTGTTCATGACCCCATGTTTGTAAAGTGCTTAGAGCTTGGTCTCCGACCGAGGATAGGTGCTATACAAGTATCCATATCAATCAATCAATCAGCTTAAGAAAGACCACAACAACTCCATCAAGATCCAACCCATCAACCGTTTGAAATCCTGGAAACACAATAGCAGTATCCGCTAGTCTTTGTACCAGAAACTTCACTCCATCTCTGATACGGACTTTTAAAATGTCGACAAGAACACGCCTCTCAGACTCAGTCTTTCTTGTTGTGTTATGTAAAATACAGCACCTGTAAGTAACTTACAAGTGTCCTAGGCTCATTTGTCAGCAACACACCTTACCACATCGTACATTGTGAAGATCTCATTTTGCAAAACGAAAGACCTGGTTTTGGGGTAAAAAGCAAAAAAACAAACTGGTATCCTTTAATATTTGCTCTATCCCCATGGACCATGCTGCAGAGAGTGTCAAAGACAAACTGACATAAGACAGACACAAAAGTAAGCTGAATCAATACCAACACGTCGATCTCCTTTCTTTCCTGCACTTCATTTAGCTTTGGCAGAAGCACAGAACTGCGATGTACTCACCATTGAAAACTGTTGTTGCCAGCATTATACATGGAGAGATTTGAGCGCACGGCTCTCACTGGTGTCGCTCACATCCCTTCCTTTTGGCGGAAGCATATTGACAGCATGTTGAACTCAAGGAAAGCATCGGAGACAAGGTTCTTAAGAAACACTTAATTAAACTCAACCCACCTGAATATCAAGTTACCTCTGAGACTGAAGTGGACAGACACTCTTGCACCGTCAGTCTGATAGCACTGTTAAGACTACAGTACTTGAGTTTCCATTCCAACCATCCACAGGAACACAAAAGATCAGTTGTGCACTCTGTTCCATCCACCAGACGTTCAATGAAGTAGCAGAAGAGGCAGACAGAAAAAAGTGAAAAGGCATACGTGAAGAGGGCTCTTCGATCTAATGGATATTCAGATTGGATATCTGATGGTCCCGTGTCCATCTAGCAGGAAAAAAGGACACCATCCCTACATCCCTACATTCGTAGCAATCAGAGAAGCTGTGCTGAGCCTTCAGAGAGAATGGAGCTTGGCTCTTCCATAGACCTGCCAGTTCCTTGTGGCATAAACTGACACATGCAAAGAACGTCACGGACAAGGCAAAGAAATGTGTTATCCAGCACATTCAGTGCACTGACTGAGGAAGACTCTCATGGAGAAACTGAAAGACCACTGGGAAAAACGTTTAAAAAAAAAACAAAAAAAAACAACAAAACAAACAAACAAAAAAACAACAAAAAAAAAAACAACAACCAACAAACAAACAAACCAAAAAAAAACAACAAAAAAACCAACATTACACCAGAAGTGACTCTGTGTCTCACGAGCATCTTGTGTCACAGACCAACAGATCTGACCTGGACTAGACTTAGATGTTGTGCACAGAAAGCAATTTCTAGAAGAGCAAGGCGAAAGAAGCCGCAACCATGCAACTGACCTGGAGCTCTCTCCAATTCATAACTGTCTGTTGCAATTCCACGGTCATGCGACTCTGGCCAGGCAACACTGATGCTGCTGTGGATTCAGTTCACTCACAGCCTGGCTAACCGAAGACTCTCCTGTACCATTTGTGCTGAGGAAGATGGTGTGAAGCTATCGACATATACAAGTAAGTTGATCTTCTGTTTTTGAGTTGGGAAATTTTTCATAGATTTATCTAAAATCAGAGAACCAACACCAACGAAACTGAAAACACACACACACACACACACACACACACACCTGTAAACATGGAAGGAGTGGAGTAAGCCATGGTCCCATCTTCATGTTGTAACGCGAAACGGTACCTGTGTCATATCAGAATAAGAATTGAACCAGAACTTCACTGACAGTATTACAGTACTGCACGTGACGTTCAAGTAGAAAGACAGAAGAACATGAAACGGCACAAGAAGTACTCTACGATTGTCCTGACTACAAGCAGGAAGAAGAAGAAGACACGGGCATTAGAAGTGCAACGAACGAATGATGCCTTCTGCATATTTTTGTGTGAATAATATGTTTGACCTCTGCATTTTGCATACATTTCGAAAACGTCTCCTCAGGGGTGTTATGATGGTAAATGTGGCATGTGTTCGACACTCAATCCGAGGGTAACGAAAATCGCGAGTTTCAATGCAATTTTCTGTTTCTGTCCGCCGTGCAAATAGATACCAGATCGGTTAGTTCTTGAGCCCTATTTGTGTATATATGCACATAGAAAAGGTAGTGTTCTGTTAGTTCTTGAGCTCTATTTGTGCATATATGCACATTGAAAAGGAAGTGTGACCCCAAGGTTTCTCTGGGCTCGATAACCTTGGTCGGAAGCCATACTTCGAGAAAGGTTCGATAGCCAGGTTTACTGGACAGCCCGGAGGCATGATGATTCTGGGTCCAGTGCACGTCAGGTCATTCAGCGGCCATTTCTATGAGATAATGCCACTGCCATGGAAAGATAAATCTACTGCCTTGTGGATCATCTTCAAGAGAATAAAATGGGTGTGGGCATAAACCCAGACAAAAAACAAACAAGTAGAGCCTCTAGAGGTGGTTGGATGCCAGCACTAGCATCGACAACTCCTGCAGCTGGGTTGGTGTGGGACGTGTTCCTTTGATCTCCATGGGATCTATCTATCTCTCTCTCTCTCTCTCTGACACGCTCTCTCGGCGGACGATCACGGGAGTCGGAAGTGTGTGGGTTGTGCTCTCATTGATGAAGGAATTACCATGTTTAGAAAGCTGCTGTCGAGCTGATTTTTTGCAAACTGATTGATTGTGGGTATGTACATCATGTGGTGATATTCGACCGCTTTTTTAATTTATTGATCGGCTGGAATTAGTATCCAAGTAATTGGTAATAACATCGAAGAAAATTTTGTTTTGATGAGTTCAAACACAGTTCACTCAGCTCCTATGAATCGCTTGAACGTTTCGTGAAGAACGCACGTGCGATACGCTTGAGATAATGCATGCACACGCTGATTCATCCAGCACAGAAGCTGGGTATGTGTGAACGTAAGGTTACTGAAATACGTGTTTCTGTCCGCATTGTCCATGCCGCTGTGTGTTTGTGAACATTTCTTGTGATCAGCTGTTCAGTGAGATCATAGGCGCTTGCAAAAATGGCACAACAGGAGCCACAACCCAATTTAATGGGGGTGGGGGTGGGGGGAGGTTATAGACTGGCGCTTCAAACAAATGTATCAAGAACTTCAGATGTATTCTACTCATATAAAGAACAACATAAACGAAAAATTTGTGAATCTCGACAACATTCTCAAAAGAATTTTAAATGACGTGAGCAATATGAAGGAGTGCGTAGAGCAAAACAAAGAAGACATAGAAGACCCACAAGAGGACAGAATGATTTTGATGGATAGACTTGAGAACGTGGGAAGAAATCTTGACATTATTGATATACATAAATTGAAGACAGGAAAAGCAAGAGGACTAGATAACATTACCGCTGAAATGCTGCAGAACAGTGGCAGAGAGATCCACTGTTTCCTTATTAAATCATTCAATACTATTTTCAATAAAGGCATTTATCCCCAGGCTTGGTCAAAAGCTATCATAGTACCAATTCATAAGAAAGGAAACCCTGAAAATGTTGATAATTACAGGGGGGTATCATTGCTAAGCATTTTATCTAAATGTTATACATCAATACTGAACGCACGAATATACTTGTGGTTAGAAAATAGCAAATAGATAACGGAAAACCAGGTAGGATTCAGGAAGAAACACTACAGGTGATCACATTTTCTGTCTCAATGCAATTGTCCAGAAATGTATGAGTAAGAAAGGTAGAAAAATGTATGTTGCATTTGTAGATTTTAAGAAAGCATTTGATTCTGCTAGACATGACAAACTTATAGAATGTATTAGAAACGAGGAGGTTATAGGTAGGTTTCTAGCAGCTTTATCAGCAATGTACAAATCCTTAACGTCATGTGTCAGAGTAAACTGTGGGATGTCTGAGTTATTTGAGTGTCCAATTGGTGTGAGACAGGGGTGTGTATTAAGTCCTACTTTCTTTTGAATGTTCATCAATCAGTTGGCTAATCAGATGGATGAAAGAAAAAGGCACGGCATCCAGCTGTTACCAGACATCATAGACATATTCATTCTACTTTTTGCAGATGATGTTTTTTTCTTTTCAGAAACACCAGGGGGCTTACAAAATCAGTTGAATGTTTTGAAGTCTTGTTGCGATAGTATGCAGCTATGTGTTAATATTGACAAAATAAAAGTGGTGTTTAGGAAAGGGGTTTTTCTTGGAAAACGGGAACAATGATTTTGTAATGGTCTCAAATTAGATGTGGTAAATAAATATTGTTATTTAGGGTTTAATTATACTACGAAGGTTAGTGCTAAGTTGGAAACAGAACATCTTGTTACAAAAGGGGGAAAAAAGCTGCCATGGAGTTACACAGAGCTTTCCAAAAATATAAAGAAATAGATGCAAGAACATGCAACAAAGGTATTTGATTTCAAAATTCAACCTCGTTTGTTATATTCATCTGAATTGTGGGGTTTAGATAGTCTTGAACATATAGAAAAGGTTCACATGATGGCCTGCAGGAGATTCTTGGGAGTACCGTAGAGGACACCCAATAAGATGGTATATGGTGACTTAGGAAGGAACCCTCTGTATGTGAATTCATGTACTAACACTCTAAGATATTGGCTTAATTTGCTTCAGATGGATCCTGACAGGTTACCTTTCAATGCCTACAAAATGTTGCTTGAAATGGATTGTAACTGGAAGAAATGCTGGGTGTCAAACATCAGAGAAATATTGTGTGAGACAAGATTTGGAATTGTGTGGCTTCATCAGGGCGTTGGAGATGTTAAAGCATTCTTGTGTTCATTCAAACAGAGTTTAGTGGATGTCTTTATTCAAGAATGGTCTGGTACAATTAGAGACAGAGATAGATATGAGAGTTACAGGTCTTTGAAATCAATTTTCGAAAAAGAAAAATACATTTATTGTGTTGATACTTACTGTTGCTATTTCACAATATTGCCTCTTAATAACAACGTGTTTCGATACAGTAAATGCAATTAAAAAAAAAAGAAGTCCATTTTGTAAGACACGTATTGAAGATGAGTTCCATTTTTTATTTGAATGTTTCATGTATAACAACTTAAGAAATAAGTTTTTGAATGTTTCCATCGATGTAGCACTGTCCTAGCTACTCAAAGCAACTAACAGTACTCATAGATTCAATGTGTCAAGATATGTTTTTCATGGTATGAACAGAAGGAGAAAAATGAAAATTTAGAATGTCAGAAATAATGTTATTATGCTGTTGGCTATTATGATTTTTTTTCGTTTCATCGTAGCTATGGTTTGATGTCCCCTTGCTCATGGTGAAAGACGCCATATTGTGATAAGATTAGTGTTATTTGTCATTTGACAGCTTTAGTCCATCTCGTTGTTTTACATATTGTCCAATGTATGACTTTGTATGTCAACGCCTCAAAATGCAGGGTGCATGTGACGAGCTTTTGTTTGACCCCTTACCGACCACAGTCCTTTTGTATTGTGGCCCAAGGCCGATGTATATTAAAACAGTTCTGAGTTCTCTCTCTCTCTCTCTCTCTCTCTCTCAGACACAAACACATATGTCAAGAACGCATACGTGTGTGTGTGTGTGTGTGTGTGTGTGTGTGTGTGTGTGTGTGTGTGTGTGTGTGTGTGTGTGTGTGTGTGTGCGTGTGATTAACCACTTAACCAACTGCCTAACTAACAGACCAACCAGCTGACTGACTGACTGACTGATTATAACTGACTGACAGACTGACATGGGGTGAGCACTGGCCGGGGCATAGGTCAGCCCCACGTAAAATTCAATCTTGCGACTGCGAGCCCACACCACTTCCTTCAGCGCTTCCATTTTCTGCACAGATGTGAGGCTGACCAGCAGCCCTCCCCGCGCCCGGCACCCCTCCCTGGCCTGGAAGTGGGTCAGCGGCCCTGCGGGTCTGACCAACAGGTAGCAATGGTCGTCCACCTGGAAGCCGCCGGCACCACAGGTAGGGGCGTGTGTGCAGTGTTGCTCGTCTTCCCCTCCGGAGCACTGCACTATCAGGTTGCAGGCCAGGTGTGGCTGGAAGCGAGGCCAGTGTGGTACTGAGCAGTTCCACTGACCCTCCCCCAGCCTCTCTGCTGTGGAGTGGGGCTGTGTGGGAACAGAAACACAGGCATGCACACATTCATTATTTCACTCCCTGGACACAGCACAGTTAGCTTGATTACCCGATGTTATTTCTGACGTAGTTAGACTGTGTTATCACTGTTGAATACACAACCAGCATCATCTTAAACACTCTGCTTCCTTCCAAAGCCTGCTCCAAACAGTACGGAGCAGAAAAAATTACGGCTTATTGTGTCATGTGCTTTCTTGATAACGATTAAAACTACATACACTTCATATTTGGAACATATGTTTTCAAATGCTTTTTTTTCTGTGACTAGATTAAATTGAAAATGTGTTGTGTCTTTGAAGGGCATTTTCCCGAAAACAGACTTGTGCTTTATGAATGCTATGATTCCGCTGTGCTTCAGAATCAGTCAGTCATTTAGTTTCTGTTTCAAGAAAGCGTCAGTGTTCACGAATTCAGCAATTTACGTTTCTCGTTCAAGGCAGTTGTAACAAAATCTGAAATAACACAAACACTGTGAAATATGCTGAATATGTGAAAGGGACGAGGGTGATCAATCATGTCAAATGCCGCGGAAAAGTCTGGCAAAACCGTTAGCAATGCATCCACACCATCGAGGGCAAGCAGAATGTCATTGGTGACCTTGAGCAGTACCGATTACAGCGTTGTGTGCAGAGGTCGGTAAACAGATTGGTTTGGGCAAAGCAAGGAGGACTGCGTGGTGATAATCACAACGTTGGTTGATAACAATCATTTCAATTAAAAAGGACAAGTCAGACACTAGGTCGCGGTTCTTAAAATTGTTTGAAATACGGATGGCCTTTTCAACAGGAGTTTGAGCACAACTGTATGAAAAGATGGAGGGAAAGAAACAAGACAACACATTTATTTCCATCAACAATGAGGCTGAGAGTGGGAAGCTGCTCTTCAAGCTAATCAAACAACAGCGGAGCGGGGTGAAGAAGTCAAGAAGACTTCGACTGTATACAGTTTTCCTCGCAACTTTATTCTGCCAGACAGAATACAACCCAAGAAGGATTTGACTGCATAATGCGTTCTTCCTGGGATCATTCTGCGAGACAGAATTGAACGCATCAATTTTGAAAGTGACCAAAATGCGATCGTTACTCTCGGTCAGAGATGAGGTGCTCAAATGAGCACGTTCTGAGCGAATGACGAATATGCTGGCAGTAAAACAGTTGCCGAGCAAGTTTACACCAAGCTTACTCGGCGACTATTTTACTACCGACATATTCGTCATGACTGAAGAGATTTTTTTTTCTTTTCCTTTTTTGTTCTTTGACAGCATTACTGTCAGCATGTTGAAATGGTGTTTCACGTAATTTGTGATATAAGTGTTCTGACGTTGGTCTGATTCAGTCCTGATACGATAAGCACTTTATTGAAACTTCTGCTGAGATCAATACCGGCATGAAAGTGGTTTATAACATTATGACCTTATTCGGACAAATATGTAAACGGGCCTGGATCATCTCGTTCTTAACAATCATTCAGTATATGATGATGGTAATAACAAAAAAAACAAAACAAAAAAACAACAACAACAAAAAAAACAAAATAATGATAATAATGTTTATTTATACAGCACCTTATCAACCGATTTTGCTGTAAGCGCTTTACAATCACAATATATATATATATATATATATATATATATATATATATATATATTACAATAGTTCCAATTAAAAATAGATTAACCATCAAAACGTGCAGGTTGGTCCAACTAAGGAAGCAAACATAACTAATTAAGGCAAGACATTGCATCAAAAGTAAATACTAAACTCGAGGTCCACTGTAACCACCCCAAAACGAATTCGAACATACAAAACCAATTGCATCCAACGCAACACCCAAAGAATGCAACACCCAATTACAACACCACACACCAGTCCCACTGTTCCTCCCTCCTCTCCATACATCACCTTGCCTTTACAACACACGCTGAAAACAGAAACCCGCACTGCCACGGGCGTAAGGGGATCAATTAAAGACAGTTAAATCGAGGTTGGTTTTGAAAGTGGAAATGGAGTGGGAGTGTCTTGAATCATCTGGCAAGGATTGGGTTGGTTTTGAAAGTGGAAATGGGATGGGAGTGTCTTAAAAATGGGTTGGTTTTGAAGCGGAAATGGACTGGGGGTGTCGTGAATCATATGGCAAAGTGTGTGTTGTTTTTTAAGTGGAAATGGGATGGGAATGTCCTAAATCATATGGCAAGGACTGGGTTGGTTTTGAAAACGGAGACGGACTGGGAGTGTCTTAAATCATATGGAAAGGTGTGTGTTGATTTTGAAATTGGAAATCGACTGGGAGTGTCTTAAATCATATGGCAAGGAGTGGGTTGGTTTTGAAACTGGAAATGGGATGGGAGTGTCTTAACTCATATGGCAAGGAGTTTGTTGGGTTTGAAGTGGAAATAGGATGGGAGTGTCTTGAATCATATGGCAAGGAGTGGGTTGGTTTTGGAAGTGGAAATGGACTGGGAGTGTCTTAAATCACATGGCAAAGTGTGTGTTGTATTTGAAGTGGAAATGGACTGGGAGTGTCTTAAATCACATGGCAAAGTGTGTGTTGTATTTGAAGTGGAAATAGGATGGGAGTGTCTTAAATCATATTGCAAGGAGTGTGTTGGTTTTGAAGTGGACATTGACTGGGAGTGTCTGAAATCATATGGCAAGGAATGGGTTGATTTTGAAGTGGAAATGGACTGGAAGTGTCGTGAATCATATGGCAAGGAGTGGGTTGATTTTGAAAGTGGAGATGGACTGAACGTGTCTTAAAAGTGGGTTGTTTTTGAAGTTGAAATGGGATGGGAGTGTCTTGAATCATATGACAATGAGTGTGTTGGGTTTGAAGTTGAAATGGACTGGGAGTGTCGTCAACCATATGGCAAGGTGTGTGTTGTTTTTGAAGTTGAAATGGACTGGGAGTGTCTTGAATCATATGACAAGGAGTGTGTTGGGTTTGAAGTTGAAATGGACTGGGAGTGTCGTTAATCATATGGCAAGGATTGGGTTGGTTTTGAAGTGGAAATGGATTGGGAGTGTCTTAAATCATGTGGCAAGGATTGGGTTGGGTTTGAAGTGGAGATGGACTGGGAGTGTCTTAAATCATATGGCAAGGATTGGGTTGGTTTTGAAGTGGAAATGTACTGGTAGTGTCATGAATCATATGGCAAAGTGTGTGTTGGGTTTGAAGTGGAGATGGGATGGGAGTGTCTTAAATCATATGGCAAGGAATGGGTTGATTTTGAAGTGGAAATGCACTGGGAGTGTCTTAAATCATATGGCAAGGAATGGGTTGATTTTGAAGTGGAAATGGACTGGAAGTGTCGTGAATCATATGGCAAGGAGTGGGCTGATTTTGAAAGTGGAGATGGACTGAACGTGTCTTAAAAGTGGGTTGTTTTTGAAGTTGAAATGGACTGGGAGTGTCTTGAATCATATGGCAAGGAGTGTGTTGGTTTTGAAGTGGAAATGGACTGGGAGTGTCTTAAATCATATGGCGTGTGTTGGTTTTGAAGTGGAAATGGACTGGGAGTGTCATGAATCGTATGGCAAAGTGTGTGATGCATTTGAAGTGGAAATGGACTGGAAGTGTCGTGAATCATATGGCAAGGAGTGGGTTGATTTTGAAAGTGGAGATGGACTGAACGTGTCTTAAAAGTGGGTTGTTTTTGAAGTTGAAATGCGATGGGAGTGTCTTGAATCATATGGCAAGGAGGGTGTTGGGTTTGAAATTTAAATGGACTGGGAGTGTCTTGAATCATATGGCAAGGAGTTCTACGGGACGAGCGTGGTGAATCATGCACAGAGATACACCCGAACAATTCACTGGTTTTGTGTTTCACTCCCTGGACCACAAAGTCTATTCCGGGGGAAAAGGACATGCTCCAGTTAAAAACACACAATACTCACATTATGAAAAGTGTACAGCAGCCTGAAGCCAGCGAACATGAAAAAAGTCCTGCAGTGAATGGTAATCATAGGGTAAAATCTGCCGTAGTCCCCACAGCCAAGATAACGATCCGGTGATCTAAACACAAAGTGTAACTTTTCTGTGTTTCTATAGACTTCCGGCAGGGGGAGAAACTGAAGTCCAGACACCGACCACAAAAGAAATTGTTGCCCTTGCCTGTGTCCATGGAGACTTAACTGTGATGCATAATCGATCTCTTTATGCAAGGCGCTGAGCATGACAGCGTGAGAGACAGGAACTTTCAGTGTGGCGGACATGTCAGGGGGGCCCAGTGGGTGGTATATGACGGACTCTGGGTTGAATCCCGGTGACTGCACGTACCCTGTCGAACATGTTTAAAACTCCACCAGTGTGCGCCATCACTTGCACATAATTTTATGCTGGCATAAACAATATCATGCATACACCTATTTCCCTCCTATAACACCTCATTTATTACACACCTCCATCTCTTTAAAACTTTTTATTTCTTTTAATAGACTTATTTTCATTTCCTCTGATACATACATCAACACGTTCTTACACTAATAATCACAAGCATTCCCTCTTTCTCATCCACTCTCTCTCTCTCTCTCTCTCTCTCTCTCTCTCTCGTTTCCGTCTAATAACACTTCTAGTGAACAGACGCCAAACTGAAGATCTCACATAACGCACATAGTCCACTTCATCAAATCAATTAATGCTTATATGTCTGCCTGTCTGATCCATTCTTTCCATTAAGCTGGGATAGCATTCATCAAAGCATGATATTCGAAATGTCTTTCTTCTATTGAATTATATTCATAATTCTGTATATTCCAAACGTAGACCAGTTACGGAAAAATAAAAGGATTTATTGTGTTCAATCATATGAGACTATTGTTTTAACAGAAATTGATTATAGGAGTTTCGAACATGTGTGGGTTTTTTTGTTAATTCTTTTGGTTTGGTTTATAAATGCGTACGGAAATCTTTTCTTCCCATTTCAGTTTCAGTATTGTCAATATCTTTTAATTTGTTATGTCTACAATTTACACCAAGAACATCTGGCCATTTTCCAAATTATCTAAAGTGCCATTTTGTGGTATAACTCAAGTTTTCGTCTGTAGTGGTGAGAGGTTTTTCAACCCACTGTGCATAAAAGTATTTCCGCAAACTTAACATACACGACTCTTAATATCATGTGTTATAATTTCCACCCATACTCCTCCTTTTTATGATTTGTTTTTTTCTTTTTCTTTTTCATATTAGTATAATTAGTTTCTTTGCCAAATGAATTTATAAATAGTTCTGTTTATTTTCGTGAAGATATGGTCTGGTAAACTAATTGCTTGCATATTAAAGGCACACTGACTAACCAGACGATGTTTTAAAATGGCACGATCTCTGCGACTCCATGTCTGTATCAGGGGATCTGTCACCTTTTGTAGTTTCCCATCTTAACATTTTGAAAGTTAAAACCTAATATCTTTATCCTTTCTGTTCTGTTTTGGTCTCCAGAGGTGTTCCCAGTTACACGGCTTTTGTTTCCTTTTAACACCAAGCCTCTGAATGTGGAGGAAAAAAACACAACTTTTCTTGTTCTGGAAGCTTCGTTGTTTTTCAGAACAAAACGTCTTATCATCTGCTAGTTGTTTTATTTTCACTTGTTTGTCATTTTGTCCGTCAGTTTAGTTGCTAATATTTCTGCAGCTATGATGAAAGCTAAGGGTAAAAATCGGCATTCCAGTGTGATGCCACATGTGACGGAAAAGGGCTGTGAAATCCATCCGCCATGGTTGATATTGTTAAATGTATTTTTGTTTCAAGAATTCACCCATTTCGTGTTTGTTTGTTGTTTTTTTTGTTTTTGTTTTTGTTTGTTTGTTTGTTTGTTTTTACCAAACCCAAGTCCTCTAAATCTATGGAACAGAAATTCTTCTGACAATGAATCAAATGATTTGTAATAATCTGGACTGAGGAGGGTGTCCTTCTTCATTTGTATGGTTTAGATAATCAATAGCATCATCGATAGATCAAAATAAATGCTTCTTCCTTTCAGATATCAAATCTGGTCCGGATTAATTCATTTTTATGTAACTTTAAATAATTTGTTCGCAAGTACTTTTACTAATATCTTATAGTTTACGTTTGTCAGAGGGACTAGTCTCCAGATTACTAAATTATCACGTGGTAATTCTTTGCCACTATGTAATAGTTTAATCATCCCATGTGTATAAGATATTTCTTCATTGGCAAACATTCATTGAAAGACTCAATTACAGGTACGTTTATATTCAGGTTAACCCAAAAGTACTTCATAAAATCTGTACTTGACCCATCAATACTTGAAGATGACCCATTCTTTATCAAATTGCTATAAGGTGTTGCAGGTTTCTTCTTCTTTGACCAGTCCTTAATATAACGATGCTTCATCTTTATCGAACTGTTCGCCTTTCGTAGAATCGTTTTCCGTTTTAATGTTGTAGAAATCTGAATAAAATGAAAATGATCTGAATATTATCATTATTGTCTTTGTATGTATTATTATCATTTTCATTATTACCATTATGATTATTATCATTATTATCATCCTTTTATTATTCTTTTTATTGTTATCATTAAACAAATTCATTCACTTCTTTATTTGTTTAATTATTTCTTCTTCTTCCGTTTCTTCTTTTTTTCCCTTATTTTCTCAAGGCCTGACTAAGCGCGTTGGGTTATGCTGCTGGTCAGGCATCTGCATGGCAGATGTGGTGTAGCGTATATAGATTTGTCCGAACGCAGTGACGCCTTCTTGAGCTACTGATACTGATACTGATACCGAATAAAATGTGTTTTGTTCTTCTTATATTTTTCATTTTATTAGATGTTATTTCTCTGTTGTACTCGCAAACACTTGTCATGGCATTTCTCTTTGGCACTTTTGTTTTTTTAAACCGATGAATAATTTTGTTTTGTTTTTTCTCCTTCCTCGATACACCTTTTTCGAGCTCTTGCTTGTGACCCTCTTGCTTTATTGAGCTAAATGAATATCGCGAGTTATTTTCTGTTTGAAATATTTTCTTGTACCTCATACTTTGACAAATGAACACTCACACACTCTCTCTCTCTCTCTCTCTCTCTCTCTCTCTGTGTGTGTGTGTGTGTGTGTGTGTGTGTGGCTGTGTGTGTCCGTGTGTGCTTGCGTCTGTTCGAACACGCGCGTGTGGATATGCATGTATGAGTCTATTAGATACCGTAGATTTTGATACTATGCATAAAGCGATATTTTACGCGAGAAAATGATGCATATAATTTTCACATTTTAACAACCATGTTGTCTATTTCAAAATACCACACTGAGAGAACACTATCAATTTACAAGAATAATGATGAAAACAAAAATTCAAATAAAAAGTGACACCTTTTGTTGTTGTTGTTAAGAATAAACATCTCGATTATCCTCATTAATAAGTGTCTTGTAAGGGAATAATGTTACATGTGCAGAGGAATATAGATTTTATACTTAATTCAACAGCATATACTATGGTTTGCCCTATGAGCAGTGTGTATTATTATTTTCTACTTTTTCGCCAAATGCTACATGTTTCGTTACTATACTTTGCAAATGACTGTATTGTTTTTTTTCGTGATATAAGTTAAGCATACCTAAAAGATCTACATTATTTGCTAAATTTGTGTGAAAGACGTCACATTTGTTTCTGATAACACCAAAAGCTTTTACAGTGAGGCAAAGCATGCAACTTGTCAGACAGACATTTAAACAGAGACAGAGAGACAGGAATGACAAATCACTGAATCTATCTTGAACTAGTAATCATAAAATGAGGACATAAACAATTGTGTGTGTGTGTGTGTGTGTGTGTGTGTGTGTGTGTGTGTGTGTGTGCAAGAATGAGAGAGAGAGAGAGTGTGTGTGTGTCTGTGTGTGTATATATGTGTTTGTGCGTGTGAGTGTGCGTGCGCGCGCGCGCATGAGTGAGAGAGAGCGAGAGAGAGAGAGAGAGAGAGAGTGCTAACAGAAATACGCGATGAGGTGACAATCCAACAAGTTGCCAAAGGAGTGTTGAATCAATGGAAAGCAAGTCAGACAGTATTTAAAACTCACCCAACAGTGGTGAAAAGCGCACCTTCTCCAACACGCGCCCCGAGTACATGTAACTCGCAACAGCGATGGCCATCGTTACATTGTAATCCGAAGAGAAGTCTTTCACTCTGAACACAACGGCTATTACATTGTCCAGAGTGACGTAGACAGGAAGGGGGTCATACTCTGGTTCACATCCTGTCCACGTGACCCGGTTCCATTCGTAATCAGGATACATATCTACTTGCACCTTCTCGTAGATCAACAGCGAGTTTGCAGGTGTGCAGGTCTGATGCTGGAGGTGGACATGGAAGGTCTTCTTACCTGGCTTCGTGGAGTAAAGAAATGCCTCTGATTGTCTCCGCTTTTGAAGGGAAAACACAAGTGTGCATTCCGAAGAAGCGTTTTGTGGAAAACGTATGGTGTCGATTTGTGAAGTGCGGAAATCAACAGTAGCAGGCAATACAGTGATGTTGAGGTGCTTCTGTTCAGAGAACATGCAGCCAACAATGTCAGACGTGCTCACAGTTACATTGCCTGTTGGCTGCTGTCGTGGGGTGCTCCGTTCGTATTCTGCATGCTGTTGCGAAGTTTCGTGTTCTGCAGTTTCTGTGTCCAGTTGTGGTAGATGTGACGTGTTCAACACATTGGCCTCACTGCTTTCTAGGTAATAGGAGAAAACAAAACGACACATAAGAATTACAGAAAGCTAAACATGATCTATCCAAAGATACTACAACCATCATTAAATGACTTCGCTTTAATATGACACAAATGGTGACGAAGAAGTCAACTACAGACTGTAGCTATTTGGCTGTCTGACTTCTTTCAAAGTTGTTGCGGAGAAATCGAGACTGGCCGCTTCACAGTTCAGTAGCGGGGATACGCCGATACTGCAGGGTAAACACTATTAGCACGCGATCATGGGTTTTCGCAAACGTAAATAGGACCACAAATCAAACTTGAACCCAAAATATGAAAAGAATAAGAAGCATATTAGCTTTGAATCCATGTTACATCCTTCAATTTAGTATCGTTTTCTACATTTGTTTGGAGAATTTGTTGCATGTGTTTTGGAAATGTTGCAATAAAACAAAATGATACAGATAATTCAGCAAGGTAAAGAAAGCATCGCTTCGTGTCATTTTAAAGCACTTACTATTTTCCTTTTCTATATTTCTTTGTAATCAATCGCAATTTTACATATACGGGTCAAGAATCAGTAATTGTTGTGTCAGTCTGACTGATGATGCTGAGTATTATTTTTCTGTAACTATAGAAATGTCGTGACAGGATTCTTTATTGACCAAAAAAGGCTAGATAAGCAAATGCAAGTTACACAAAACAAATGTGGATGGGGGGGGGGGGGGGAATTTGAACTCATTTACCATGACTGAAAGCCATATAAATCTTCTCTTAGAGAGCGACCCATCTGGTATGCCCGACATTACTCGCATATCATCTCCTGTGGCTCACCACTGGTATATAACTGAGACACACCGCTTACAGTTCAGCGGAATTCCCCGTCACAAACTGGTGACTTCCAAAAGCTTTTGTCCATAAAAGGCGATATCAAATTAAAACTGGAAAGAAAACAAAAGCGGGGAAATGCTGACATTGAAAAAGTGTAATAGCAACTGATAACTGACTGGTCCTTGCTCCCAATGCTGGAATGGTAATAATGACAATGATAACAATCATAATCATAATATGATAATAATAATAATCACATCATTATATTAATATAATAATAATAAGAAGAAGAAGAAGAAGAAGAAGAATATTATTCAAAATAATATTCATAATTATAACAATATTCATAATCATAATAATGAAACCTGATGCTCACATCTCCTACACGCGGAGCCCATTTTGGTCACAATAGAAAACAACAACAAATACAACAAACAAATACAACTCAAAAAGTACCACTCAAAATAAGCGTCGTCATATGCACGATATACCAAAAGTAAGTGTGTGTACACACAAACAATGCAGACATACGCACACATCCACACACAACCAGCAGAAGCCCGAGAAGCATATTGTTTACTTGTCTCAACAAGCAGAACGTAAGAGGTGAGTTTGGGAGACTTTCAGAAATTGATTGGAGAAAGATCGTTGACCTTATGACCATTTTTGTTGAGGGAGTGTCAGTGCTAAGGAATCAGCAACCAATACCTGTTTCATCTGTTAATTATGTTTTGAGACATCCAAGATAGGGCAGGGGTATAACATTATGATTGGACTGAGAAGAATTGCAGAGTTATGCATCTTTTAATGTAAGAGACAGCATATGCTTCAATGACGCTAGAGAGTAGTTGGGTATACAGTACGAAAGAAGCAAGGGCCTAATACAGAACCTTGAGGGACCCCAATCTGCAGGGATGCAGGTTTAGAATAGAAAGCAGAAATGTACACAGTATAGACGACTTGAAAAGAATAGTGAAGACCGTAGACGCTAAATACGTTTCTATGGTGATGCGGGATTAAGACAAATGGTACTGAATGTGGCACTGTTGTCAAGCAGGTTTAAGGAAGTCAGCATGTCCACATGTAAAATAAGTCTAAAAGAATAAATAGGAAGTCAACCAAATGAAGCAATGAATCAAATGATTTGTAATAATCTGGACTGAGGAGGGTGTCCTTCATTTGTATGGTTTAGATAATCAATAGCATCATCGATAGATCAAAATAAATGCTTCTTCTTTTCAGATATCAAATCTGGTCCGGATTAATTCATTTTTATGTAACTTTAAATAATTTGTTCGCAAGTACTTTTACTAATATCTTATAGTTTACGTTTGTCAGAGGGACTAGTCTCCAGATTACTAAATTATCACGTGGTAATTCTTTGCCACTATGTAATAGTTTAATCATCCCATGTGTATAAGATATTTCTTCATTGGCAAACATTCATTGAAAGACTCAATTGCACGTACGTTTATATTCAGGTTAACCCAAAAGTACTTCATAAAATCTGTACTTGACCCATCAATACTTGAAGATGACCCATTCTTTATCAAATTGCTATAAGGTGTTGCAGGTTTCTTCTTCTTTGACCAGTCCTTAATATAACGATGCTTCATCTTTATCGAACTGTTCGCCTTTCGTAGAATCGTTTTCCGTTTTAATGTTGTAGAAATCTGAATAAAATGAAAATGATCTGAATATTATCATTATTGTCTTTGTATGTATTATTATCATTTTCATTATTACCATTATGATTATTATCATTATTATCATCCTTTTATTATTCTTTTTATTGTTATCATTAAACAAATTCATTCACTTCTTTATTTGTTTAATTATTTCTTCTTCCGTTTCTTCTTTTTTTCCCTTATTTTCTCAAGGCCTGACTAAGCGCGTTGGGTTATGCTGCTGGTCAGGCATCTGCATGGCAGATGTGGTGTAGCGTATATAGATTTGTCCGAACGCAGTGACGCCTTCTTGAGCTACTTATACTGATACTGATACCGAATAAAATGTGTTTTGTTCTTCTTATATTTTTCATTTTATTAGATGTTATTTCTCTGTTGTACTCGCAAACACTTGTCATGGCATTTCTGTTTGGCACTTTTTTTCTTTTCTTTTTTTGTTGTTGTTGTTGTTGTTTTTGTTTTTTTAACCGATGAATAATTTTGTTTTGTTTTTTTTCTCCTTCCTCGATACACCTTTTTCGAGCTCTTGCTTGTGACCCTCTTGCTTTATTGAGCTAAATGAATATCGCGAGTTATTTTCTGTTTGAAATATTTTCTTGTACCTCATACTTTGACAAATGAACACTCTCTCTCTCTCTCTCTCTCTGTGTGTGTGTGTGTGTGTGTGTGTGTGTGTGTGGCTGTGTGTGTCCGTGTGTGCTTGCGTCTGTTCGAACACTCGCGTGTGGATATGTATGTATGAGTCTATTAGATACCGTAGATTTTGATACTATGCATAAAGCGATATTTTACGCGAGAAAATGATGCACATAATTTTCACATTTTAACAACCATGTTGTCTATTTCAAAATACCACACTGAGAGAACACTATCAATTTACAAGAATAATGATGAAAACAAAAATTCAAATAAAAAGTGACACCTTTTGTTGTTGTTGTTAAGAATAAACATCTCGATTATCCTCATTAATAAGTGTCTTGTAAGGGAATAATGTTACATGTGCAGAGGAATATAGATTTTATACTTAATTCAACAGCATATACTATGGTTTGCCCTATGAGCAGTGTGTATTATTATTTTCTACTTTTTCGCCAAATGCTACATGTTTCGTTACTATACTTTGCAAATGACTGTATTGTTTTTTTTCGTGATATAAGTTAAGCATACCTAAAAGATCTACATTATTTGCTAAATTTGTGTGAAAGACGTCACATTTGTTTCTGATAACACCAAAAGCTTTTACAGTGAGGCAAAGCATGCAACTTGTCAGACAGACATTTAAACAGAGACAGAGAGACAGGAATGACAAATCACTGAATCTATCTTGAACTAGTAATCATAAAATGAGGACATAAACAATTGTGTGTGTGCGTGTGTGTGTGTGTGTGTGTGTGTGTGTGTGTGTGTGTGTGTGTGTGTGTGTGTGTGCAAGAATGAGAGAGAGAGAGAGAGAGAGAGAGAGAGTGTGTGTGTGTATATATGTGTTTGTGCGTGTGAGTGTGCGTGCGCGCGCGCGCATGAGTGAGAGAGAGCGAGAGAGAGAGAGAGAGAGAGAGTGCTAACAGAAATACGCGATGAGGTGACAATCGAACAAGTTGCCAAAGGAGTGTTGAATCAATGGAAAGCAAGTCAGACAGTATTTAAAACTCACCCAACAGTGGTGAAAAGCGCACCTTCTCCAACACGCGCCCCGAGTACATGTAACTCGCAACAGCGATGGCCATCGTTACATTGTAATCCGAAGAGAAGTCTTTCACTCTGAACACAACGGCTATTACATTGTCCAGAGTGACGTAGACAGGAAGGGGGTCATACTCTGGTTCACATCCTGTCCACGTGACCCGGTTCCATTCGTAATCAGGATACATATCTACTTGCACCTTCTCGTAGATCAACAGCGAGTTTGCAGGTGTGCAGGTCTGATGCTGGAGGTGGACATGGAAGGTCTTCTTACCTGGCTTCGTGGAGTAAAGAAATGCCTCTGATTGTCTCCGCTTTTGAAGGGAAAACACAAGTGTGCATTCCGAAGAAGCGTTTTGTGGAAAACGTATGGTGTCGATTTGTGAAGTGCGGAAATCAACAGTAGCAGGCAATACAGTGATGTTGTGGTGCTTCTGTTCAGAGAACATGCAGCCAACAATGTCAGACGTGCTCACAGTTACATTGCCTGTTGGCTGCTGTCGTGGGGTACTCCGTTCGTATTCTGCATGCTGTTGGGAAGTTTCGTGTTCTGCATTTTCTGTGTCCAGTTGTGGTAGATGTGACGTGTTCAACACATTGGCCTCAATGCTTTCTAGGTAATAGGAGAAAACAAAACAACACATAAGAATTACAGAAAGCTAAACATGATCTATCCAAACATACTACAACCATCATTAAATGACTTCGCTTTAATATGACACAAATGGTGACGAAGAAGTCAACTACAGACTGTAGCTATTTGGCTGTCTGACTTCTTTCAAAGTTGTTGCGGAGAAATCGAGACTGGCCGCTTCACAGTTCAGTAGCGGGGATACGCCGATACTGCAGGGTAAACACTATTAGCACGCGATCATGGGTTTTCGCAAACGTAAATAGGACCACAAATCAAACTTGAACCAAAAATATGAAAAGAATAAGAAAGCATATTAGCTTTGAATCCATGTTACATCCTTCAATTTAGTATCGTTTTCTACATTTGTTTGGTGAATTTGTTGCATGTGTTTTGGAAATGTTGCAATAAAACAAAATGATACAGATAATTCAGCAAGGTAAAGAAAGCATCGCTTCGTGTCATTTTAAAGCACTTACTATTTTCCTTTTCTATATTTCTTTGCAATCAATCCCAATTTTACATATACGGGTAAAAAATCAGTAATTGTTGTGTCAGTCTGACTGATGATGCTGAGTATTATTTTTCTGTAACTATAGAAATGTCGTGACAGGATTCTTTATTGACCAAAAAAGGCTAGATAAGCAAATGCAAATTACACAAAACAAATGTGGATGGGGGGGCGGGGGGGGGGGAGAGGGGGGGGAGTTGGGGGGGGGGGGAGGAATGAATTTGAACTCATTTACCATGACTGAAAGCCATATAAATCTTCTCTTAGAGAGCGACCCATCTGGTATGCCCGACATTACTCGCATATAATCTCCTGTGGCTCACCACTGGTATATAACTGAGACACACCGCTTACAGTTCAGCGGAATTCCCCGTCACAAACTGGTGACTTCCAAAAGCTTTTGTCCATAAAAGGCGATATCAAATTAAAACTGGAAAGAAAACAAAAGCGGGGAAATGCTGACATTGAAAAAGTGTAATAGCAACTGATAACTGACTGGTCCTTGCTCCCAATGCTGGAATGGTAATAATGACAATGATAACAATCATAATCATAATATGATAATAATAATAATCACATCATTATATTAATATAATAATAATAATAATAATAAGAAGAAGAAGAAGAAGAAGAAGAATATTATTCAAAATAATATTCATAATTATAACAATATTCATAATCATAATAATGAAACCTGATGCTCACATCTCCTACACGCGGAGCCCATTTTGGTCACAATACAAAACAACAACAAATACAACAAACAAATACAACTCAAAAAGTACCACTCAAAATAAGCGTCGTCATATGCACGATATACCAAAAGTAAGTGTGTGTACACACAAACAATGCAGACATACGCACACATCCACACACAACCAGCAGAAGCCCGAGAAGCATATTGTTTACTTGTCTCAACAAGCAGAACGTAAGAGGTGAGTTTGGGAGACTTTCAGAAATTGATTGGAGAAAGATCGTTGACCTTATGACCATTTTTGTTGAGGGAGTGTCAGTGCTAAGGAATCAGCAACCAATACCTGTTTCATCTGTTAATTATGTTTTGAGACATCCAAGATAGGGCAGGGGTATAACATTATGATTGGACTGAGAAGAATTGCAGAGTTATGCATCTTTTAATGTAAGAGACAGCATATGCTTCAATGACGCTAGAGAGTAGTTGGGTATACAGTACGAAAGAAGCAAGGGCCTAATACAGAACCTTGAGGGACCCCAATCTGCAGGGATGCAGGTTTAGAATAGAAAGCAGAAATGTACACAGTATAGACGACTTGAAAAGAATAGTGAAGACCGTAGACGCTAAATACGTTTCTATGGTGATGCGGGATTAAGACAAATGGTACTGAATGTGGCACTGTTGTCAAGCAGGTTTAAGGAAGTCAGCATGTCCACATGTAAAATAAGTCTAAAAGAATAAATAGGAAGTCAACCAAATGAAGATTCCAAATGAGAGTATAAATTTATTCAATGCGTTCACAGAATGACAGTTATTTTACTGTATGATAAATCATCCCATTGTTCTCTTCTGAGTCTCATCATTTACTCTGTAATATAAGGTACACAGAGAGAGAGAGAGAGAGAGAGGAGGGAGGGGGCAGAAAGGGAATGTTGTGAGCAGAGAGAAAATCAAAGATGGAAAGGACTTTTAGAGGGAGAGAGAAAGAGTTGAAATAAGATTTAATAAAATGATGTCATACTTTGAATATCACCGTGCTGATTAACCTAAAACCACACCTCTGTAGCGGTAGCGTATGAACTGAAATAATGAAAAGATGAAAAAAAAGAAAGAAAAAGGAAAAAACAATCGTTATCGATACAAGACCACTGGCTGACCAGAACCAATCAACCAGATGTGTTGGTTTGTTTGTTTGTTGTTTTGGGGGGTTGGGTCTTTTTGTTTTTTGTTGTTGTTTTTTTGCGGTTCCTATTTCATTAATTTAATCAGAAAGCTATGATATACGGTTACAACTCTGCGATCACCTATGCTATTATGATTTGCCCAACTTCCTCTGATTTTATTAATTTTGTATTTTTGTTTATGCTCTGAACTCGTTTCAGTGCCTTGATAAGAAGTAACTTAACTTTATTCTACAACATCCTACAACATCCTCAATGAGCACTTCATTTTGTATTCAACAGAAAGGATGTGTTCAGCTCTTTTATTGGCGAAAACGTCTCGAGGAGCAGTAATGGCGGATGTGGTCAAAGGACACTCGATATGTTGGTTTGATTTTGCCCAGTATTTGGGACGAGAATGTCAAGTTCGCTCACGCCCTTTCTCCGTTTCTTTCGAATTCGGCTGAGCTGACGGTCCGGAAGCAGCGTCTGTTTCCTTCCTCGATGGCGCCCGCTTTTCACCTCGTATGTGGCTGTCACTTCAATGGGAGTCTGAGTCGTCACTGTCCTGTTGTCTGCGCCAGTAGAGTGCATTATTATCATTATTATTATTATTCATTCACTTCTTTATTTGATTAATAATTTTCTCTCTTTTTTTTCTCTTCTTTCCCCCCTCAAGGCCTGACTAAGCGCGTTGGGTCACCCTGCTGATCAGGCATCTGCTTGGCAGATGTGGTGTAGCGTATGTGGGTTTGTCCGAACGCATTGACGCCTCCTTGAGCTGCTGATACTGATACCGATACTAATACTGTTCACTGCGGGGGCGGCTCCAGGAATGTGCTTGGGGGATCGCGGTTGCAGGTGCTTCTTTTGGTGGGTGGTGGCAGTCTGGCATTATAGGACGTGTAGGTCGTCAGATCTCGATGACTGGCTGCCCAGTGGTCCTGGAGAAGGCTCTAAGTTGACGTGGACGTCCTTGTTGAACAACAGTTAGACTACCACTATGAATGAAAGGTTACCCTCAAAATGACTGTGACCACTGCTGTGAACAGTACATGGATGACTGCAATGTTAAGTGATTCACTAGCTTTGTACAGGCCCCTAATACTTCCAGTACACACACACACACACACACACACACACACACACACATATATATATATATATATATATATATATATATTACAATAGTAGTCTATTCATGTCTTTGGAACTTGTTATAACGTTGGTTTTTCTCTGGAGAACAGATTTTTCAAGCTGAGGTAATTTCATGCACATATTTCACATTCTGCTCATAAAAATGACACTCTGCTTTTCATAATTGGTTAAGTACCGCGTAGTGCAATACAATAACTGATCCACTTGGGTCACCTAAACACCGTATTAGCTTTACATATGTGTCAGTGTAATTTCGCTACAACATCATGGCCTTTGTTACGTTAAGCCACGCTGTTTCAGTGCGCTAGGAACATTATCTTATATAAGTATTTAGTCTTTAGACAACTGTATATGCTTAGTTGACGCTGGTACCAATCCCAGTAGTAGCCTTAGCATTATTGATGAATTACCTTTTCTGCCCACATGCTTTATTGAAATCATACTTAGGAAATTTTATCTGTTTGTGTCTTTCAAGCATTGGGTTGTTGCTGTTGTTGTTGCTGTTGTTGCTGGTCTTCTTCTTCTTCTTCTTCTTCTTCTTCTTCTTCAACCTTAAACTATTGTGAATAAAACAATAGAGAATACTGGACTTGCCTATGAATGTTCCTACCTGCATTCGTGAACTTCATCGTTTTGCCTCCACACCCTACTGCCACCTACATCCCCCTATTCCTACAAAACAAAACAAACAAACAAACAAACAAACAAAACCAAACAAACACAATCGTGAGTACGTTTCTGCATTTAGTCTATACCCCAATGGTAAGTGCACAAATGACTATACAAACTTATGACTGTTCGTGTCAGCTCTGATTTTGAATCCATTTGACAATTTTGTCTTCTTTAGCCCGACGCCGTTTCTCCATCAGTGTGTTCAGAGTATAGAGGAAGGGGTTGATGGCTGAGTTGAGAGGCAGCACGAAGATCGCCATGGCAACGTTGACCTCTCCGGACACAGGGACGTCCTGAGAGGCCAGGAGGCCCAGTAGACCAATGGGGAACCAGCACAGGAAGTCTGACATGGCGATGGTGAACAGGCGGCGGGCAATGTCAGAGTCCTGTGACCTCTGACCTGTTTTGGCTCCTGACATCTGATTGGCTCGCACAGAATAGAATATGGCAGACTGTCCCGAAGCAATGACGAGGAAGAAGACAAAGTTGAGGACGATCATGATGGCGAAGGCATATTGTTGTCCAGCAAACTGTTTCCTGGTGACTGGCAAAGGAATGCAGATGCCCGTCTGACTGTAGAAATCCCAGTGAGCAGTGGCCGGAGATAAGGGCACCGCTGCCAGAAGGATGCCAATTACCCAGCATGCACCACTGGCTAGCTGAGCGTGCATATGCTGAAAACGCAGAACGCCGAACGGGAAGTGCACAACCAGGAAGCGGTCCAGTGTGATGAGACAGATGGTGAACGCTGACACTTCAGAAGAAAGCAGGGACAGGAACCCTGCCATCTGACAGACAGCACTGTGTCTCCACGACACGTCCTTCCACACGTACCTGTTGTGGTACATCCTGTCAGCCACACCCACCACTGCCAGGTACAGCCCCATCAGAAAGTCTGAAACACACAGGTGAACAACGAACACGCTGAAGCCTTGGGACCCTCCTCGTTTCATGGCCATCACACGGAACACAACGCTGACCACATTGCCCACTATGGCAAGTGAGGCAAACATGGCCAAAACTCCGCGGTACACGTTGGACTGAAGCAGATCACCACACGACCATATCTCATCTGTGGGAGCATGGCAGTCGTCGGGACTGAGCCCTTCCAACGAAGCAGCATCACAGCATAGCTTGTAATTGTCGCCATAAAGTACTCTCAGTTGGACGAGATTTTTGAAGATGTCCTTCTGAATGTCCTCCATAGGACAGCCTGTCATGTCTAGCGTCTGTAGCTGAGTCATCAGCTGTAGGCTGTGTTCTGTGACACGGTGTGTGCCACAACCAGAAACATTCAGACTCCGTACAGCGGGGAAGAGATTCCCTATCCTGTCACTGATCGTTGGAAGACTAATTCCAGACAGGTACACAGCTTGAACACGAGAAAATGCTCCAACTAGATCATCATAGGAGACATGTTGTTGGGGAACCTCTTTATACAGAAAATTTGAAAGAGGATTGTTAGAAAGAATTAACGCTTTAAGGTTTACCGTATCTTGAACGATGCTGCTGAGAGAGAAGATGTTGTTATCACTGAGATCAAGAGTGACCAAGTTAGGAGAGATGTTTCCAATGCCAGAAACATTGCAGCTGGCTAGATTGAGGTAGACTAGCATGACGTTGGATGCCAACTGTTCCATCTTCAGACCACTGCCACGCGCTTTCAGGTAACGCAGGTCTGGGTACTGGTCTGCAGGGAACCATTGAGGACACGTGAAAGCCAGGCCACGGCACGTGCAGACATTAGGACAGCTCAGGTCACATAGTGATTCATCGTCAGACTGCGGGCAGTGGTACATGCCATCACACAGGTGGGAGGGGTGAAGACAGATGGAAGAGTCACGGCAGCGGAAATAGTCTGGACACGTGTAGTGCTCACACCCCGCTTCATCCTGCCATTCCGGGCAGTCGTACACCCCGTTACACCTGGTGAACACGGGGAGGCAGTAGCCTTCGGGGCACTGGTAGTGACTCTCTGGGCATACGAAAGGCGTTGTACCGTGTGTCTGGTTGGGACGGAGGATTGTGTGGCACGCTTTCGTGAAGTCCACGACAGCAGGAGGGACTGGTGGAGGCAGGGAATGAAGAGAGTCGAACCTGGTCCGTGGACACAGGTAAAGGATAGGACAGATTGCTTCATCGTCACCGTTGACACAGTCCTTCTGTCCGTCACACCGACTGGTGATGCTGTAACACTGCACACACACACACACACACACACACACACACACACACACACACACACACACACACACACACATAAATACATGCACACACACACATGCACACACACACACACACACACGCACACACACATGCACACACACGCAAGCACGCGCGCATATATTGTGATACTATGTAACCACTCTCGGGGGAACAAAAACAATGACATTCTGTCTGTGTGATGATCCAGTGCCCATCTGTGACAGACAGACAGCGATCTTGCTGTTTTTGCGCAAAGAATGGGGAAAAAACAAGGAACAGACCTCCTTGTAGCCTCTGCCTTCTTAAAAGCTGCAGAAAATTCAGTGAGCCCAGCTACCACACCAAGCCAGACGCACGTGAAAAGGGACACAAGTCTGAGTTGTTATCTGTAATGCACCACTGATACTTCTTTCTTTTCTTTGGTTTTACCAATGGCACAACTTACCTGCTTGTCATTTCCACAGGATGTATGCCGAGGCGGACAAGGCCGGTGGACACAGAACTCTTCATCACTGTTATCCACGCAGTCCTGACGATGGTCACACACCAGGGTGTAGGGAACTCTCTGCCCTCTTGTCTGACAGCTGTAGGAAGGAGGAAGTGGCGCCATAGCCGTCACCGGACACGTGAGGGACGGTGGGATATCCCAGGACTCAGGGTTCTGTTCGAAGGAAAGAGTTTTCTGCAGGGCCCAGCAGTGGCTGAGGGGGTCACAGGCGAGGTGATCGTGCACAGTGTGGTTGGAAGGACAGACCGTCATTCTGGCTCTGAGCCCCTTCTTTTTCAGGTCAGGCATGGTGATGGTGACTGTAGGCGTTGGGGATGGTGCGGTGGCGTTCTTGGTGGTGTCGTACTCACACAGAAAGGCGATTGGAATGATCGATCTGTCAGATGAAACAATTTTACAATGCATTATCAGAACATACCCCCCCCCCCCCCCCCACCCCCTCCACACACACACACACACACACACACACACACATACAACGCCCCCGTCCCTGCACCCCACCGCCTCCCCTCACCTCCTCCAACCTCCCACCTCTACCACCACCCCTCCCCCCCCTCTCCCGGGATATATTGTTATCGATCATAATTTTTGAGAGTTTATGATTGGCAGCTTTAATTTATTAGCTGGTAAGGCAATATATCGGATTGGTAAATTTTGGGAAAGGTTTTGTCGTATTTGTCTTGATAAGTTTAGTTTTAATGGGATGAGCATCTATGTGCTTTAAATGTAACCATTTAACAAGAAGGTCTATGAACCCCCTGAGCGATAGCATTACTTGTATCAGAATCACCAAAAACACGTCCTGTTGTAGTTTTAGAGATAAGGCAGATTGTTGCTGTATAATGAAAATAATGCATGACCCTATTCCGAACTATGTGGTATGCCAAATGTATTGCAAAATGTAGTATACGTGTTTACAAATATTTGTCGTTTTCTGTAAAACAGATCAGATAAAATCGATTCCAGTGTTTTAGGAGATAATTTGTAGATTGCCATTTTTAATGGGCAGTTCATGGTTTTTGATGCCAAAAGCTTTTGCAAAATCTACAAAAAAGAACTATGGCATTTTTTTTTAAAGAAAGAACTATTGAAATATCATACCGCCATCGATTTGGTAAGTGTTGAATGACATGGGTGATTCTTTCTGAATCATATTGACTTTGTTGTATGAGGTCATATTTGTTTTGATGCGAAAGAGGACACTTATACATTTATTAATATGTTATTCAAGTGGTTTTGTTGGAACAGGTAGTTTCGGGATTTGTTTGTAATTCGATGGGTCAGGTCTGTTTCCCAATTTATTTATCGGTATTTAAAGCTTTCGAAAATAAATGTTATTAAGACATAGATTGAAACTACAGGTAAGAGTTTCTTCTATGCAGGTGCAAATTGTGTAAGACTTTTTCTATCGATCCCACCAGTACGGCAAGTGGCATTAGAGCAAAGAAAACTTCACGAACAACTGAAGCTCTCGGATTGAAATCTGATGTAAAATCATTTACTTGGCAGTAATTCTTAAAGATCGTCTGGGTGAATGCCTTTTGACTGGTCATTTTGAATCAGTTTGTATGATGCTTTGATAAACGATTAGTTAGATTTAGTTTATTAACTGATACACTATTCATAAGGCTTGAATAAGAGTCAATGTTTTTATTTGCTATTTGATGTATGTCCAATTTGTTTTACTTTATTTTCATTAATTAGAAAAAAGGAAATATTCGTTTTTTTCTGCTGTCATGATGGCAGTACATTTTAAGATCCTGTAGGTGAAAATCTTTTTGATTCGTCATTTTGAAATACTTTGTTGCTATTGATGAATGATCAGTTAGATCCAGTTTAAGAAGAAAGGTGACAGAATGGTTGTGACGCTCATCTGCCAATACAGTGTCCGTGAGGGTCTGGGTTCGATTCCCGCTCTCGCACTTTCTCCCGAGTTTGACTTGAAAACAAAATCACACCAGTCGCCCAGTCGTTCAGATGAGACGATAAACTGGGGTCCTGTGTGCGGCACGCACTTGACGCACTGAAAAAGAACCCATGGGAACAAAAGCGTTGTCCTCTGGCAAAATTCTGTAGAAGTACACTCATAGGTATAGGTACACAAATATGTATGCATGCACTCAAGACCTGACTTAGCACCTAGCAGATATGATGCAGCGTATATGGATTCGTCCGAACGCTGTGATACTCATCGAGAAACTGAGAAACTGAAACTGAGTAGTTTATTAACCGATACATCATTCATAAGGTTTGAACAAGAGTCAGTGTTGCTTTATATATATATATATGTGTGTGTGTGTGTGTGTGTGTGTGTGTGTGTGTGTGTGTGTGTGTTATTTGATGTATATCTTTCCTGTTTGTTTTACCCTCTTTATTTTCATAAATTAGAAATAGGAAACATTCCCTTTTTCTGCTGCATTGATGGGATTAATTTCATTTCTTTCCGTTTTTAAACATGTTTCAAAAAGGAATAATATCTTTGATATGTAGACCTAGTATTCTGAATGTATTTTGTAAAACATACTCTTTAAATTTGGAGAGGTGCATGTTTATTGCATACGCTTTGGAAAACATTGTACCAAGCTGCCAGGGTCGATTGGGATACTATATATTGAAAAACTGCATTCGTAGGTGCACTTATCTGAGCAAAGTTGTGTGCGTGGGTTTGTTTTTTGTTTTGTTTGTTGTTGTTGTTGGTGTGTTTTTTGGGGGTTTTTATTGTTGTTGTTGTTTTTTCTTTTAACATTTAGAAATTGTGTAAAGGTGACAGTTTTATGATATAAATTTGAAATTTTAGTGCACATTTTTAGACCGTTCAAAACACAGAGACAGACAGACACACACAGACAGACAGACACAGACAGACACACACAGACAGACGGACATACATATAGGCAGAAATAGAGACAACAACATGCACTGATTTCATATTGACTTTAGGAAAGTCACCCATGAGAGGTCATACATTTTTGTGGTCTCCCAATTGCAATATTGGGCAAAATCAATTAGCCAGGATGAATCACATCCAGCTTTTGGGATTTTCGAGATGTTCCCCTCTGGTCAACGGTACAGAAGTATAAGGACGAAAACCAATCGCTTCGCCAATAGCTTTTTCCCCAAAGCAGTCAATGCCCTGTCTCTCGAACAAATCCAGTGTGATAAAAAGAATTGTGCAACCAACAACCATCTACCTGAATATCTGGTCATCAGCCTCATCCACATGTAATATGCAGCTTTTGTTCAAACGTGTGTGTGTGTGTGTGTGTGTGTGTGTGTGGTGCGTGCATGCGTGAGTATGCACATGTTTTTATATTGATATGCACTTGTATGTATCTTATTTTTCTACTGTATCTGTGTTTGTGTATGATTTTTGATTTATGTTCGTATCTTGTTATGTGATATCCCCCCCCCCCCCCCACCCCCCAATATTCCTTGTGACCTTGGTACACTTGGTAATAAAGACATATTCTATTCTATTCTATATTTGTCTTTCAGTTGGGTGTATGGAAATGAAACGCTTGCGAATCTGCACAAGTCGAATCAATGATATACACTAGATATCGATGCTGTTTGATATTACAATACACAGATGGATAACAACCATTTCTAAAATATCACAGTTGATAATACTCGAAAACCAACAACACAACCAAGTCGAATCAATACTGTACACTGAATAGCAATAATGTTAGATTACCACAACACACAGGTGGAAAACAGCCTTTTTAAAGTATCATAGTTCATAATACATAAAATAACAACAACAGCAGCAACAACAAACAAAAGAAGAAGAAGAAGAAGAAAACAGCGACGAAATGCACGCACATCGAAGAGGACAAAGGAATCAAATAAACGACGTTATTCCAAGTATCAGGCGACCTGGACATGTTCTGAAACGCCTCCAGTTCAGGGTCTTCAGCTCTAAGTTCCCCACAGAAGGGATAGGTTAGATAACTTGTGGGTACGTAGTGCACTGGGTATGCGACAGTCCTGTCCGCCCAAATCGGTGTGGTCTTGTATCTGCAACTCACAAGAAACGTGCGTCAATTCTCGACAATCCATTTTAAGTCTACCCAAAACAGATGTGGTCAATTTGATCCAGTCCATTTTTTAGTCAGTCAGTCCAAACCAGCTGAGCAATTTAAAAATAAAAGGAAGAGAAATTATATCTAGTGCCAATATGGCCGACTAAAAAACAAACAAAAAAAACAACAACAACAAACAAACAAAAAACCAAAACAAAACAACAACAAAAAACGAGAAACCCGGGTTCAAATCTGCAAGATCTTATTGTTGTTTTGTAACAGCCTCCGTATCCCCGCGCATGCGCGCGCGCGCGCGCGCACACACACACACACACACACACACACACACACACACACACACACACACACACACACCTGCACTATTCTGTGAATGGTGATCTGGGAGTTCGAATTTTGGATGAGACAATAAACTGAGGTTTCCACATAAACGATTCCACAACGAGAAATTTGTCCCTGATAATATCCACTTTGGAAGCGAGAGGGAAAAAATCAGCAGAAAATGAAGAAAAGATATGAATCAAAAACTGCAATTTAGCTACAGTTCAGTTCAGTACAATACAGTACAGTACAGTATAGTACAGTACAGTACAGTACAGTACAGTGTGTGGTTCGTTCGTCGGGATCGACGAGGACCATCTAGTCATCCTGGGGATGGGTGGGTTAGGCTCTGTGGGTGCGCAGATGACTGGTCAGGCCAATCCACGCCCGGAAGGTTCTGTCGCAGTGTGGACAGGGGATGGTGGCGGCTGTCGGGGACTTGCTGGCACTGCTTTTCCTGGCCTGTCTGCGTTGCTCTGCTGCAGCGATTCTGTTGGCCTCACAGGATTTGGCGCCTTTGTGGACAGCTGAACGCCACTTTGGTCTGTCCATTGCATTCAGCTCCCATGTGTCGTGGCTGATGCTGAATGCCTTCAGAGAAGCTTTCAGAGTGTCTTTGAAGCGCTTCTTTTGGCCTCCATGGGAGCGCTTGCCATGTTGGAGTTCGCCGTACAGCAGTTTCTTGGGGAGCCGGTGGTCTGGCATGCGAACTATACATGGCCTGCCCAGCGCAGCTGGGCCTGCATCAAGATGGTGTAGATGCTGGGCAAGTTTGCACGAGTGAGCACCTCTGTGTCAGGGATCTTCTCTTGCCACTTTATGCCGAGAAGTTTTCTGAGGCTGGTGGTGTGGAAGTGGTTCAGCTTTTTGGCGTGGCGTTTGTAGACCGTCCATGATTTACATCCATAGAGCAGTGTGGTGAGAACTATGGCCTTGTATACTTTGAGCTTCTTCTCCAGGGTGATGCCTCTCCTGTTCCAAACGTTCTTATGGAGTCTGCCGAAGGCAGCGCTGGCTTTGGCGAGTCTGGCATTCACCTCGTCGTCCATGACAACTGTGCGAGAGAGTGTACTGCCCAGGTATGTGAACTTGTCCACCGCGTTCAGTCGTTGCCCGTTGATGAAGATGTTTGGTTCAACGTAAGGCTTTCCTGGAGCTGGCTGGTGCATCACCTCAGTCTTCTTTGTGCTGATTGTGAGGCCAAAGTTGTCACAGGCAGCAGAGAACTTGTCGACACTGTGTTGCATGTCAGCTTCGGAGGCAGCGTTGAGAGCGCAGTCATCAGCAAACAAGAAGTCGTTGACGGTGTCTGTCCTCACCTTGGTTTTTGCTTGAAGCCTCCTGAGGTTAAAGAGTGAGCCATCTGTGCGGTACCTGATACCAATGCCTACGTCAGCGTCTCTGAAGGCATCTGTCAGCATGGCTGAAAACATGAGACTGAACAGGGTGGCGGCAAGAACACACCCTTGCTTGACTCCGTTGGAGACAGGGATTGGTTCTGAAGTCTCTCCGTTGTCTTGGACTCGGGCCAGCATCCTATCGTGTAGTTGCCGTATGATGGTGATGAACTTTCTGGGAAATCCGTACTTCGTCATGATTCTCCAAAGGCCATCTCTGCTAACAGTATCGAAGGCCTTGGTCAGATCGACATAGGTGGAGTAAAGGTTGGCGTTCTGTTCCTCACACTTCTCCTGGAGCTGCCTGGCAGCAAACAGCATGTCGATAGTCCCCCGTTCTTTTCCGGAAGCCACACTGGCTCTCTGGTAGGAGACCTTGATCAAGGTGCGCTATGAGACGGTTGAGTAGCACTCTGGCCAGAGTCTTGCCTGCGACGGACAGCAGGGATATTCCGCGATGGTTGTCACAGGTCTGACGATTTCCTTTGCGCTTGTACAGGTGTATGATGGAAGCGTCTTTGAAGTCATGTGGAACTGCCTCATGCTGCCAGATGAGCTGGAACATCTGATGAAGCTTCTCAGTCAGCGCCATACCACCTTCTTTGTAGACATCAGCTGGAATGGAGTCTGAGCCAGGGGCTTTGCCATTGGATAGCAGACGGATAGCTTTCTGGGTCTCCTCCAAAGTTGGAATGGCATCCAGCGACTCACTGACTCGCACCTGGAGGAGTCGGTCAATGGCTTCATCATTGATGGTGGAGGGGCGGTTCAGTACGCTGTCAAAGTGTTCAGCCCATCTCTCAAGGATCCCGTCCTTGTCAGTAATTAAGGTAGAACCATCAGCACTGAGGAGTGGAGCAGATCCGGAGGTTGTGGGACCGTAGACTTCTTTCAGGCCGTAATAGAAGTTCTTCATGTCGTTCCTGTCTGCAAAGCCCTGGATCTCATCAGCTTTGTTGCTCAACCAGGAATCCTGCATCCGCCACAGCTTCAGCTGGATGGTGCTGCGTGCGCTCTTCAGTATGTCTTTCTTTGACTGTGACTTGGGATCTTCAATGTGGGCTCTGTAGGCTTGGCGTTTGTCTTCTAGCAGCTGCTTGATCTCAGTGCAGTTCTCATCAAACCAGTTTTTGTGCTTCCTGACAGAAGGCCCCAGGCACTCCATGGCAGTGTTGTACACCGTCTCATGCAGTGCGCCCCATGCTGCCTCCACATTCTGGTTGTCCAGCACGGTGGACTCAAGGCGTTCCTCCAGGGTGTCAGCAAAGCTCTGCTTGATGTTGCCTAGCTCCAGCTTGTTGACATTCAGGCGTTTGAGTGCTTTCATGCCCTGAGGCCGTCTCTTGGGCTGGATGCGGACGTTGAGCTTGGAGACGATAAGGCGGTGGTCTGTCCAGCACTCGGCGCCGCACATGGCTCTCGTGACTCGTACGTCCTGCCTGTCCCTCTTCCTGACGATGACAAAGTCGATGAGATGCCAATGCCCAGAGCGAGGATGCATCCATGACGTCCTGTTACGGGTAGGGAGGCAGAAGATGGTGTTTGTAATAAGAAGGTCGTGCTCAGCACATGTCTGGAGAAGTAGTTGGCCATTGCTGTTACAGTTACCAACCCCATGCTTCCCAATCACTCTTTCCCAGGAGGTGCTGTCACAACCAACTCTCGCGTTAAAGTCACCAAGAATAATGAGCTTGTCTGCGTTGGGAACAGTGGTGATGACAGCGTTCAGGTCCTCGTATAACTTGTCCTTGATTTCATCTGGGTTGGTCATGGCGGGCGCGTAGGCGCTGACAATGGTGGTAAACTTCTTCCCGTTGCATATAGGGAGTTTCATCGTCATCAGGCGATCGTTCACTCCTTTCGGGGGGCCAGCCAGCTTTCCAGCGAGGGTTGTCTTCACTGCAAAGCCAACTCCAGCCTCACGTCTCTCTTCAGGTCCGCGACCACTCCAAAAGAAGGTGTAGCCTGCGCCTTGCTCACAGAGTTCGCCTTCTTCTGCCAGTCTGGTCTCACTTAAGGCAGCGATGTTGATGTTGTACCTGGCTAATTCACTCGCAATGAGTGCTGTGCGTCTCTGTGGTCTGGCTGAGTCGCCTCTGTCCAGAAGCGTACGCACGTTCCATGTGACAATGGTCAATGGGGTGCTCCTTGTTTTCTTCTTTCTTTCCTTTGTGTGTCGACCGCTTGAGTAGGGTCCCCGTCAGCCGCGGTATGCTGACTTGGGTGGTGTGGAGCAGGCAATGTTTAGGGCACCTTTTCTAGCCCCTTCCTCATGCCATGGAGGTGAGCAGTGCTGTCCTGAAGAGGGCTGCCCAGTCGCTCAGGGGGCTGCCGATCTCCACCGCTGCTCCAGTCGGTGAAAAACGACCCTATGGCCTGAGCCGCCTGTGTGCAGGTCCGCGGCTACGACTGCCAGTGTACCCACACCTGTCGCTTCGTCGCTCGCCTGTCGCCACAGGGCTTGGGGAAAATAATGGTATGGGAGGAAGGATGACTGATGTCTTGCGCGATGACTTTGTTTATAGTGAGGAGGAGTTGCGCACCGTCGACCTCACTCTCTTGTCCGAGACCATCTGTATCCAGTGGCAAGACAAGGTCAAGACGTACAGTACAGTACAGTACAATGACGAATCACATCCAGCTTTTGGGATTTTCGAGATGCTCCCCTCTGGTCGACAGTACAGAAGTATAAGGACGAAAACCAATCGCTTCGGCAGTAGCTTTTTCCCCAAAGCAGTCAATGCCCTGTCTCTCGAACAAATCCAGTGTGATAAATAGAAGTGTGCAACCAACAACCATCTACCGAAAGATCTAGTCATCAGCCCCATCCACATGTAATATGCAGCTTTTGTTCAAACGTGTGTGTGTGTGTGTGTGTGTGTGTGTGTGTGTGTGTGTGTGTGTGTGTGTGTGTGTGTGTGTGTGTGTGCAGTGCGTGCATGTGTGAGTATGCACAAGTTTTTATATTGATATGCACTTGTATGTATCCTAATTTCTACTGTATCTGTGTTTGTGTATTATTTTCGATTTATGTTCGTATCTTGTTATGTACTATGTGGGGGACACAAGGGGAGTGTAGAGGGTGGGAGGAGACAAAGAACTATGCTTCATCACATCCAAAGGCCATTTTGAACAGGTAGGTTTTCAGTTTTCTTTCGAAAGAGGGCAGAGTTCGTGAGTGGCGGAGATCAAGAGGATGAGAATTCCAAACACAAGGTTCTTGACACTGAAAAGCCCTTTGAACAAAATTTTTAATGTACCAGCCGCCGTGACGAAGTAGTTGGTGTCGCAGACATACGGCTGGAAGTGGTGGTGGTGTGTGTCCATCGAGATCGATGATGACCATCGTTGTCATCCAGCTAGGGGATGGGGGGAGGGTGGTGGTGGGGTGGGGGGGAGGATGCTCATGAATCTGTCTGTGAATGCGCAGATGTCTGAATAGTCCAATCTGCGCACGAAATGTTCGCTGACAGTTGGGGCAGACAAAGACAGGCATACCATTGTCAGGGAGCTTGTTTGCCCGTGACTTTCTGGCCTGCCTCTTCTGAACAGCTGCAGCAGTCCTGTTGGCCTCGCACAACTTGGCGCCTTTGTGCACAGCAGCGCGCCATTTGTCACGGTCCACTGCAGATTCCTCCCAGGAGTCAGGGTTGATATCAAACGCTTTCAGAGAGACTTTCAGAGTATCTCTGAAGCGCTTCTTCTGACCTCCGTGTGATCTCTTCCCTTGTTGCAGCTCGCCATAGAAGAGCCTTTTGGGCAGCCGATGGTCTGGCATGCGCGCCACGTGTCCAGCCCAGCGAAGCTGGGACTGCATCAGGATGGTGAAGATGCTGGGAAGGGTGGCTATTGCGAGCACCTGTGTGTCTGGGGTCTTGTCTTGCCACTTGATGTTCAGTAGCTTCCTGAGGCATGTTGTGTGGAAGTGGTTCAGCTTCTTGGCATGTCGTTGGTACACTGTCCAAGTTTCGCAGGCGTACAGTAGTGTGGGGAGAACTACTGCTCTGTAGACCTTTAGCTTGGTCTCAAGACTAATGCCTCTTCTGTTCGAGACATTTGCACTGAGTCTACCAAAAGTTGCGCTTGCTCTTGCAATCCTGACGTTCACTTCATCGTCGATGGTCGCATTTCGTGACAGTGTGCTGCCAAGGTATGTGAACCGCTCCACCGCACTGAGTCTCTGACCGTTGACTGTGATGTTCGGCTCAACGTAGGGTTTCCCTGGGGCTGGCTGATGGAGAACTTCAGTTTTCCTCGTGCTGATGGTAAGGCCGAAGTTCCTGCTGGCAGTGGCAAACTTGTCAACGCTGAGTTGCATGTCAGCTTCAGATCCAGCGTTGAGGGCACAATCATCAGCAAACAAAAAGTCTCTGATGATGTCTGTCATGACCTTCGTTTTTGCTTGAAGCCTTCAGAGGTTAAACAACTTACCATCTGTTCGGTACTTTAGGCCGATTCCAACATCGCCATCTCTGAAGGCATCCGTAAGCATTGCAGAGAACCTGAGGCTGAACAGCGTTGGAGCCAGGACGCAGCCTTGCTTGACACCATTTGTGACAACAAAAGGAGCAGATGTTTCGCCTTTGTCCTGGACTCGAGCCTGCATGCCTTCATGGAATTGGCTGACCAAGGAAATAAATTTCCGAGGGCATCCGTACTTGGCCATGATCTTCCACAGTCCCTCTCTACTCACGGTGTCGAAGGCCTTAGTGAGGTCGACATAGGTGGAGAACAGATCAGCATTTTGCTCCTGACATTTCTCTTGCAGCTGCCTTGCAGCAAACACCATGTCGGTGGTTCCGCGCTCTTTCCGGAATCCACATTGGCTCTC
>NC_134884.1:17189168-17194168 GCF_041734735.1 Babylonia areolata
CAAGGCCTCAAAGAAGGACAGCTCTCATCGCCAAAGAATTATAAAGGTACAGCGGTGACATCGCAGCTGTAGGCGAAACTCAGCTTGCCAAAGAAGGATCAATGTCGTGTCAGGCAGTGGATACACAAGGCCCAGTACAAGGACATAAGTCACGGAGTTGGATTTACCATCGTCTAGCCTCCTTACGCACATCGCCGATCAACCCACTGGCATCAATAAAAGACTGTTGAAACTCCGACTCCCTATCAGCAACAAACGCTTCGTTACCACTTTGACGAGCACAGAGGAGATCAAAGAGCAGTTTCACGCTGACTTTGATACTCTTCTGCATACCACACGTGCATCTGACAAACTCATAGTGTTGGGCGACTTCAACATTAGAGTTGGCAGAGACTATGACCAATGGGAAGGAGATTTAGGACTTCTACTGTGCAAATATGCAGAGCACGACCTGCTGATAACTAGCAGAACGTTCAGGCAGGCTGACAAGTACAAAACGACGTGGACGCACCCCAGATCTAAACAATGGCATCCCATCGACTTTATGATCACCCGCCAACGTGACAGCAGCGGCGTCCTCATCACCAGAGCAATGTGTGGTGCAGACTGCTGGACGGATCATCAATTTGCTAGAGCTAAGCTGAACATCCGCATAGTCTCCCTCCACCGTTAACGCCCAAAACTCGTTAGAGTGGCTGACAACACAGCTAGATTTCTTTCACCAAGATACCAGCAGGAATTCCATGCCAGACGTGATGACAAATTTGAGGCGACAAGACCACTAACTGGTGGACCAGAGGAAAAGTGGGACCAGTTCAAAGACGTGGTTTCAGAGACAAGGAGGGTGTCAGCGCAAGGTGGGAGAAGCACTTCAGCCAACTTCTGAAACGGCCATCTACTGTTGGCCAGGAAGCTCAACAGCAGATACCCCAGAATCCTACACTGGTTTGATGAAAACGATGAGTCCGTACAAGCACTGCTGGACAAAAAGAGAAAATCCTGCATAGAATGGCAGAATCACCCCAACTGCTCTGATGTTTTTTTTATATCTCCCAAACCGTCAGTTCTGCGTTAAAGCAAATCGTACTACTTCTAAGGTTATCCCTCTAGAGAGTCCGTGAGCATGTGGGTTCGAATCCCGCTCTCGCCCTTTCTCCCAAGTCTGACTGGAAAACCAAACTGAGCATCTAATCTTTCGTATGAGACGATAAACCGAGGTGCCGCGTGCAACACGCACTTGGCGCAAATCCACCCTGATAGGTACACAAATATATAAGCATGCACTCAAAGCCTGACAAGCGTGTTGGGTTATGCTGCTGTCAGGCATCTGCCTAGCAGATGTGGTGTAGCGTGTATGGATTTGTCTAAACGCAGTGACGCCTTCTTCAGAAACTGAAACTAGAACTGAAACTCCTTCTCGCTTTTGGTGTCCCTCGGAGATCAGAGGTTGAGCCTCTGAGTTACAAAAAGCTACTCCATCTGAATTCAAGACAGTCATTAGTGAGACAGACGCCTGTGTGACCGATGTGGAGGTTTGGATAAACAGAAAAAAAAGACAAAACCGACCTCTTAACTGTAGGAGACCGAGCTCGTTTCAATGATATAAAGAGAAAAGATCCAGTAACTTTCGACACTTCCACAGTAACATTTCAAACAACAGCTAAATACCAATGTGAATATCTTAACGAGTCTTTGACCATGACCGACCAAATTTCACTCATGTGTCGCGCATGTAGCATCTGTCTAAGCACACTAGCCTCAGTCAGACCATACTTAACGGAGAGAAACATAGCTCAGTTGGTTCCTTCTTTTGTCCTGTCCAGACTGGATTACTGCAAGTCTTCTCTTGCAGGTTGCCATCTTGGAGGGTCACTTTCCTAAATAAGTGGTGGCAACATCGGGTTTACACACTTGAAATGCTTTCTTTTGCTAAAGGTGTTGAACTGATAGTGGTCTGTGCGAGGCTAAACAAGATCTGCTGTAAATGCTAAGTTGAAACATATCCCTTTTAATGTTTGTGTTGAGTAGAAGATCATTGAATCTTAGGAGAATGACAGCATGGTTTCAGAACCTTATCCAACATCAATTGTTGGCGTTAAGCAGGACATTGCACCGAAAATTATTACTGCGGAACCGAATGATGTAAATCTAAGTCGTAGGAAAACATTTGATACTGTTCTGGTAAAACAGATACGACAAAATCAAAAAAGCGAAAACGTGAAATCCTGTAGTATAGATGGAATCTCGGCGTTAGTAGATAACGTGTTTTTTTCTTCTTCTAACAAATATATCGAAAATGATGAGGCAACTTCCATCCACAAAACGCTAAATGGTGAGGCAACATCCACCCGCAAAAAAGCTAAATGGTGAGGCAACATCCACCTGCAAAAAGCTAAATGGTGAGGCAACTTCCACCCACAAAAAGTTAATGGTGAGGCAACTTCCACCCACAAAAAGCTAAATGGTGAGGCAACTTCCACACACAAAAAGCTAAACAAAACGCTAAATGGTGAAGCAACTTCCACCCACCAAAAAATGGTGAGGTAACATCCACCCACAAAACGCTAAATGGTGAGGCAACTTCCACTCACAAAAAGCTAAATGGTGAGGCAACTTGCACCCACAAAAAGCTAAATGGTGAGGCAACTTCTTCCACCCACAAAAAGCTAAATGGTGAGGCAACTTCCACTCACAAAAAGCTAAATGGTGAGGCAACTTCCACCCACAAAACGCTAAATGGTGAGGCAACTTCCACTCACAAAAAACTAAATGGTGAGGCAACTTGCACCCACAAAAAGCTAAATGGTGTGGCAACTTCCACCCACCAAAAGCTAAATGGTGAGGTAACATCCACCCACAAAAAGCTAAATAGTGAGGCAACTTCCACGCACAAAAAAGCTAAATGGTGAGGTAACTTCTACCCACAAAAATCTAAATGGTGAGGCAACTTCCACCAACAAAAAGCTAAAGTCCTCAATGGTATACCACAGGGCAGCAAACTCGATCCCATCTTATTGATAATCTTTGTCAATAATCCGCCAGATAAAGTGCGAAGTGTGTATAAGATAGTTTCAGTTGATACTGAATCATAAAACTGCCCTGTAATTGAGTTGATCTGCAAACCGATTCATGAATACCTAATGGAATATATATATATATATATATATATATATATATATATATATATATAAACTAAACACACACACACACACACACACACACACACACACACACACACACAATGTTTTTTTTCTGCCTGCTGATTAACATTCCAAGAGCGAATCGGACTTTTTTGTCTGATAAAAAAAAACAAGCAACATACAAAGTACTAACGTTACCTGGTGGAAGGTGAACAAGAGACGAAATCCTGGATAAGGGAGGTGATGTTCTTCCACCTGATATGAAACCCTCACGGGATCTTGGCGGGTAGGGAATATGAAAGGACCCAGGGGGTTTTGCCCTTGTTTCATGTAAACTTCAACACCAGGTGTTACTCCACTTTCAACCGGATATACTACCGGTGTGCAGAACTGTTTTAACAAACAGAATGTTATCTGACTACTTCGATGGATACCGACGTTGACGTGGAGAAAGCTGTACATCACCGAGTGATCAGGAGGGACATGTATATGCACTGTGCTGTTAATCCTGCCAGCGAAAGTCGGGTGGGTGACGCCAACCGAGGGATTCCATGCTGGAGATTGTAGCAGACCTAGTGAACATGGATCGGCAGTGGTTGATTAAAGAGCCCACCATTTCTCTCTTTTATCTTGACTTTCTTACTCAAGAATGAAAGAAAGATGAACAGAGACAATACAGTGACATGAATTTCGTAACAAAAGTGAAGAAAGGAGAGTGGAAAAAAAACAAAAAAACACCACCACCAACAACAAAAAACAAAACAAAACAAGAACAACATGAACATGGATTATAAAGCAAAATGGCACAAATAAGCCATGCGTTTCGATTCCATGGTCTTACTAGAGGCAAACCTACAAAACAGTTAAGCAAACCAACACAACATTCACTGCAGTCTTCTTCGGGCAATCTAACAAAACAATTACTGAAGTCCGCGGTCTTCTGCTGGGAAGCCATCAAAACAATGAATAAAATGCAGTGTCTTCTGCAGGAAAACCAATAAAACAAACAACAATATCCACAGTCGTCTTCGTGCAAGCCTAGAAAACAATCAATAAAAGGGCTGTCACACACAATGCTCAGCACACCGCTCACTCACACATTGATAACAGGCAGTTGACAAAAGAGGACACATAAATGAATTCACATGAATTGACTAAACACGGTTTACTTTCTTGATTCACTCACACACTCACTCACACCACAGCATGTCTGGCCTGTAGACCATCTCTCTCTCTCTCCATCTGTGTGTGTGTGTGTGTGTGTGTGTGTGTGTGTGTGTGTGTGTGTGTCTGTCTGTCTGTCTGTCTGTCTGTCTCCCATTATTGTTTTCATTTGCACCACCATTTCACTACAGCTGAATACCGAATAACAACATTTATATGCGTATATGTTTGTGTGTCTCTTAGAACAACGGCATATTTGTAAGCAAGTCGGCCAAAGTGATAATATCTTCACCGTTGGAAAATAAAGATTCATTCATTCTCTCTCTCTCTCTCTCTCTCTCTCTCTCTCTCTTTCTTTCTCCCCCTCTATGTCTTTCCCATTTTTGTTCTCATTTGCACCAGAATGTCACTGGAACTGAATATCGAATGACATTAAACATTTCAGTGTTCAGTTCAGTATTCTCTCTCTCTCTCTCTCTCTCTCTATATATATATATATATATATATATATATATCCCTTTATTGTTCTGATTTACACCACCATGTCACTAGAGCTGAATATATGTTCACCATCAAACATTTCAGTGTTCAGTTCAGGATTCTCTGTCTCTCTCTGTCTCTCTGCCTCTCTCTCTGTCTCTGTCCCTCTGTCTCTCGCTCTTCACCATCATTGTATATATCTCATTATTCTTCTGA
>NC_134884.1:17199168-17239168 GCF_041734735.1 Babylonia areolata
TGTCAGTCCGGTACAGTGACAGAACCTATGTGGGAAAGAACTCACAAACGCATCACAATTAGATCTTTCATATTCATGCTTTGCACAATCATACTTAAATTACACTCTCTCCCATCTCGAAATTATAAGATGTATTTAATCAAGTCTTGAACTAAGGAGGCATTCCAGATGATCCGAAGAGGAAATTAGTTATCCATTTAAACCATGGTATATATCGGGACACAGATCTACCTGTCAAATTCAAAAGATGTCATTTTACAAATCTGGCGACATTCATGCGATATGAAAAAGTACGACGGTTCAAAGATCATGGATAGGTTGGGTGCATTTCTTTCCAAAACAAATAGGTAACTGATAACACTTTACGAACTAGAGAGACTTGTGTGATGAGGCTGCTGCGTTCGCAGACCGAAAAAATAAGAGCTACTTCTAAGTTCTTCCAGTTTGGTGTTTCTTGATTTCAGTTTCCTGATTCAAGTCAGTTCCTGTGGTTGTTTGATATCAGTGTTCGTGGTTTGGCAATAATATCTACAAGTGGACTAGTATTGTTAGTATGATATTTTTATTATGGCTACTCTGCCTAGTGGTGGACACGGAACTAGTACAGTTTCTTACTGATCTAATGACATCTTTTGAATTTGATCACTTGTTTTAAGATTTTCACCTTTGTAAATAAGCAACACTTTGTGTAATTTTACTCCTTTACTTGTGTCTTTAATGTACACTTTTTGTATAAGCATAGCCCTTCTTCTATCTATGAAAGAACCTGACCAGGTTCGGGCGAGGTTTTGTCGCTGCTTTGTTGTCCGGTTCTGTGTGCCACCTCAACCTCACCTGGGTTCAAAGATTCAACGTTTCAAAGAACTGAAAGCTTTGTGCCCGTTTTGGGGTGTAGAGTATACAATCACATTGCACACCCATTGATTTACAACTTTAGTCCAACAGTGTCACCGAAACAAACAAACCTCACACACACACACACACACACACACACATATCCGCACACACACATCCGCACACACACAAAGATGCTACTAATAATGGTTTGCGATAAAACAAAACAGACTTCAACATATTGACAAGTATGTTCTAGATGTAACTACAATTTATACACCCTTTCCAAGTTTTATGAGCTTACTTGAGTTGTGCTTTCTTCCCGGCACGAAATGAATTGCCTGAACCGAAAATTGACATATGCAATCGATATGAAACACAATTCATTTCGAATTGCAATATGTTTAGAACATTCTAAAAACAAAATGTAAATCATCCCAGACATTTTTTTTTTATATTGCACTCCTTGCAGATTCTTTTACCTCCGTTTTCGCCTTCTCCTTTTCCTGTTTCGATCTGCAACTTATGATTACTACAACGGCACTTTACACACCAACTCCAGTGCACACCATCTTCAAACAGCCCTGTGCTGTCTCTGCCTCGCGCTCTGGACGCCGATAAACCTGGGGATGACTTCGGCATGAATTTCGTTACAAGTCATTCTGCTCTCTCCCACCACTTTCTTCACACAGTGTTGGCATTTGAACTCAGTTCAGTTCAGTTGCACAAGGAGGTGTCACTGCGTTCTGCCGAATTCATGAACGCAACACCATCTCAGATGCCTGGTCAGCAGCGTAACCCAACGCGTTTAGTCAGGCCTTGAAGAACCTGAACTAAAATGAGTGATCTCGATAGTTTTCCTTAGATATTGTGCGCAATGAGGTTCTATTCGTTTACCTGCTGTATCGCTTCATAATCATACTTTGACGATTTTCACATTTCTTTTTCAAGTGTCTGATTTCCTGTTCTTGTTTATCCTTGTGTATCTTCATCTCAACTAGTCTCCCCTCTATCACACAAATATTTCCCCTGAAGGTGGCGGTAAACTTTCTTCCGTCTTCCATCATTTCAACTCTTCCTTTGTTGGTAAACCGTCAGATCGCTTTTCTGGTCTTGCATAAGCTGCCTGCTTCTCCGTGTCAGTGAGTTCTGTGTGACCTCTAACTTGTTCAATGTGTTGTTGTTTTCTGTCTTGCTTACGGATTTCCTTCGCCATCTTTGCTTTTCCACATAAACTTGTGCCGCTTTCCTCTGCAGAAGAGCAGACCCTCTTAGCGCCCAGTTTTGTATAAAAAACAAAACAAAAATTAATAACAATTGTGATGGTGTCGGGGTAAGGGTAGGGTTGGAGTGGAGTGGAGACAGGAAGAATAGGGGGTAAGGGTGTAGGAATGGAATGAGGGATTAGGAGTAGTAGAAGATAGCAGGTTCCCGTGCAGGCAGAAGCATATGAAAGCGGACGCCCTTTCAATGGTTTATTCACTACAGTTATTACAGGAAAACAGTGCCTGCAAGACACAAACAAATAAAAGCCATAAATACAATGCCAATGGTGCATGTACGTATAACAATGAGCATACATGAGGCAAAGACCAAGACTGGTAGAGTACCCGCATCAACAAAGTATAAAGGAGGGAATCAAAACCAAACTGAAACACAAAAACCATATTCTACAATACATGAACACCAGAAGCACCATAAGTGGGAAGTCAGTCATTCATGGATGTGGGTAGCAAGGAGCATACACAGTGCTGTACCTACCTCTGGGTTTGGTATTTGCCCAAAACAACTCAACTACTTATCTAAAATCTAAGTATTAAATTCTCAAAACTACAATACCAAGAACTAGGGCAACTAAAAATCATAACCTAACTAAAACCATATAATATACTACAAATACTCTGCCCAATATAAAACTATGTGTAACTTACACTATGTCAAAATATAATCTTAACATATAATACACTATCTTACCTAGTACCCCTATAAAACTCATATTATGCAACTCCCTTAGTCAAGTACCATTAATACTATCATACCTTATAGTAAATAATAGCAACATAATTATCAAAATACAACAAACTCATCCTACCAACTCCAAATGGGAAATCAAACCTCAAACTTAGTACATAAAATATCTAACATATAACTTATAAAATATAATCACTATCAAGTACACATACACAGTAAACTCATAAAATTAACATGTCTGTTATCCTTCACCAGGTCCCCAAGACCACGCAACTAAGGGGCTAGGGTTATGCTTAATTAGTAAAAGTACCCAAACAACCTAATTCATGAAAAACTATTTCAGCTGTATTAAATTTAAAGCAACTCGAATGAATCAATCATCATGTGGCACTATACCGGAGTATGCCGTTTAGGCGACAGCATAATAACTGAAATGGAAAGACTATTACTTGGTCTGAACTAAGCCACAGCATAAAAATAATGCATACGTGTGAAAACCAAACACTGACAGCCAAAGACTTTTCTAATACATTTAAACAGTGCAGTTTTACAGTGGTTGAGGCTAAGCTGATTTACTAGAGGTACACTGACAGTATAGATTAGGTAAAGCTTATACTGTGCCAAAGTGACTCAAATGAATCAGTTTATCATGTAGCACTATACTGGAGTAAGCCATATATGAGAGAGCATGATAACTAAATTACAATTAACAGACCGATCCATATCAGTTGGTTTTAACCAATAACTGATATTAATCAAACACTATCATGTAATCACCTCAACAGAATACTACACACATCTTAGAGTACTGAGCACACTGTAGCAGTACAATTGATATCAGCATGTAAGATAATACCTGAATAACAAACAAGATAGAGAATCAGGGGCTTAGATATAATACTGGCAAACTGTCAGACCAGAGAGTAAGTGAAGCACTATCATGGCTTAACCATTAAGTGGTGAATGAACTTACACAAGTTATCCATTGCATCAAAGCCAAATATGAACATAGCTAAGCTTGTGCTGAACATTTAAATCTCTGCTGAAGCTGGATAAGTAACCTAACCTTCATCAGTGACAGCAGATGAGAAAGAATGCATCATCCACTAGAACATTTCTGGAACAAACTATCTTGTGTCCAGAGACGTCACTGACTGTGACGTTAAGAAGACTCAAATGGAACACTGCTCCAAGCATATGACAACATGGCAATTATTTAGATCAATCATAGCCGAGCTGTGACTAACATGTCAAAGCAATAACTGAACAAAGCAATAATTGAACATACTCATATGAACACAAGTACTGTGTTGAACAATACAATTTACAAATCAACACATTCTACACACTAGTACTTACAGTGATACGTAGTGAGGTGTCAGCTGTTGTGGGGACACACACAACAAACACACTGCTCGCAACACAGCAAGAGAGAGAGAGAGCGGCTCTGGTCAGATGACTGAACAGGTATGAAATGACCACTCATCATCACTGTGCCAGTTTGCCAATATATGCAGGTTAAGCAGACTACAAAGACAGTCACATGTGCTGCAAAGCAGATCGGCACTAATCAGGCCAAATCCGACGACAACTGTGTTTCTTACAAGGTGTTCATGACAGATTTCTAAATGATCCCTGAACCGATTTACGTCGGATAAGTTGCAAAAGAAAGAGCTTAACGCCTACTTTCTAATGAATATAAAATGAAGTGTTGACTATTTACGATGAATTTATAATCTTAAGTCACCTGAACAGGGTTAGTTTTAACGAGCTCATCACTGAAAATGACAAACTGTGTTAAATCAGTTTAACGTAGGCACACATAAATGGAACAGACTTGAAGATGGAACTGCGACGATTCTGCCATTATATACTTGTAGTTTACTGATCCGACAAAAGAGATATTAATTAAATACCACGAAGAAGAAACACAGATTCCAGCTCAGCCAATAGCATACCGTGACGCAACACTGGTAGAGCCATGAGTAGGTTGTCTGGTGAAGAGGACAAAATGATGTAAGCGGAGTGACGTCACACGTTCTGTGCCTGGGTTAGTTGTGAAAACTGTTGTCTGCTAATACAGCTTGTGCATGAGGCAAGCTAAGGCCCGTCACCCACAGGGCGTCAGCAACGGCCAGGCATTATTTTTTGATGCCTCACTACATTGTCGCGCCGATGCCTGAAACTTGTAGCGAGGCGTGTCACTCTCACTCGCGCGACAAATCTCCCCAGGCGTCACGCATCATGCTCCATATTTGGAAAGTCACGTGCTCTCAGTGTCCCCCTGACGATAATTTATTGTTGATACTGAAGAGAAAATTATGGTTGACTGTTGCCATGAAAATACCCCCCACTTTTTCCGAGGAAGAAAACAAAATACTATATTAATTGTTACATCAATCAAATGATCTCTCATCTGTTAACTATCTCAAACAATGTAATGAAATAAAATCTGTGTTGTTTAGCATGCCATTTTGCTTGTCTATTCATTCATGCAATTACATAAACTGGATAAATTTATCATATAATTCACACTCATATATTCATTTATATGTATTCACTGATTTAATTTTATTCACTTCATGTATAAGTCATCAACATTATATTTATAAATATGAAACTGCATTTATTCATTATTTCATTTTATTCGTTTACTACTAAATTGTGACCTGTTTTAATTTTATCATTATTTTGCTTCTTTGCCATCCAGTTTTCACTGACCCTTTCCTTCAGTGAATATATTCTGCATTGTATTTGTTTATCTAATATTGTACTATTCCTTATACAGGTCTATCTGTCCAACTGTCTGTCTGTCCTTAATAATTTGTTTAATGATTCATGCGTTTACTTCTTAATTTACTTGTACTTAATCATTCATTCCAAATATTTGACATGACTAGATGAACTATAACAATTTATACTCTTGACTGATTGTTCATTTCTTTCATCTTTAAAAAAAATCGTTTATTTATTCTAAGATTCTTTTCCTATCACACTAGAAATAACAAAAACATTACATGGTATGCAAAAGACACTTGGCTACAATATTGTTCTGTCTTGGTGACCAAATACAGCCATAGTGTGCAGAATCCCAAATAAACAAATCTAGTTTTAAACACACACACACACACACACACACACACACACACACACACACACACATATATATATATATATATAGAGAGAGAGAGAGAGAGAGAGGGAGAGGGAGAGAGAGAGTTGGTGGACTGATCTTTTGACTAGAGAGTGAGAGAGAGAATATATGTGTGTATATATATATATATATATATATATATATATATATATATATATGTGTGTGTGTGTGTGTGTGTGTGTGTGTGTGTCCTCTATGTGTTGATGTTTACAATCAGATACAGAAAGTGTATATATACTACATATGAGAAAATGTAATAATTTGTTCAAGAAGAATTTTACATTGGAACCAAACCTGGTTGTTGCATCTTTCATTTAGATTTATGTTGATGTGTGAGAATCCTGTACATGCAATTATGACAGTTCGTTTCTTCTTCATATCAGTGGCACAGCTTCATACCAATAAACTGTGCCTGATATAACTGCAGATGCAATCAGATTCCAACATTTTTCAGTTGCAAACTATGATTTGAAAAGAAAGAAAAGAAATTACAACTGCATTCAGACCATGAAGGCGAAATCAATTATGTAAGCATATATTTGTGTTGAACTAACAGTTCTCCAGTATGAAGTAACACAAGTTACAACAAAACTGAAAACATCAAAACACACTGATATTAATCAACAGTGTGTCAGTTATCAAACAGTGTTATCAAAACACTGATATACATAATGACAAGTCATTTGGCAAACACTGTAAGAACAAACTGCTGGGAAATGTTTATTTCAGGTGAAGGTAGGGGTCTGAAGGTGAAATCAGGCAGATAAGTCTTTGATTGTACTCAGACCTATGATGGATGATAAGCTATGTCAAAAGACAATCAAATTAGAACTATGACAGGAAGGGAATTTAAAATGCTATCTGAAATCAGTTGCTTACCAAACACTAATCATACTGTTAACATTTGTTATTTGTATGAGAAAATAGTCACACTTAGCTACAGTCAGCATAAATCCCATAATATTTGTATTCTGTCCGCTTACAAACATTTTAATTAGGTTGCTACCAACATTTGTAAATAGTATTAAGAAAATAGCTCCACATAATAAATAATGCTGCATTCAGTATTTGTTTCACTCGGGGGAAAATAAATTGAAAATCACACTAGCCTGCAGTCAGTTTACCACATGAATATATCTCACACTTTGTTTTACTCAGCTTAACATATACTGTAAATGTTGTAATATCTGGTCAGCCATGCACATTAACTAATATGGATATAAAAAGCTATGTTAGAATAATATCAAAATAAATCATAATTATGATTGATAAGAAAGTTAACATGCTGTCTAAAATCAGTTGTTATAGTGTGCCAGCAGTGTCACCCCCCCCCCCCTCCCCACCACCACCACCCACACTCTTGCACCATCAGTCGATCCTATATCCCCCTGTCTGCTCCCCTCTCTCTTAGAACCAAACAGTTTTTACACAGTAGTCCACCAACATTTGATCATAATTTCATGCTAATATTTGTGATTTCATGGGGAAATAGTCACACTTAGCTGCTGTTAGCATGATATTGTATTCTGACTGTTTACAAACATTCCATTTAAGTTGCAACCAACGTTTGTAATCAGTACTGGTAAAATAGCACTCCAGTAAAAACAAAAAACAAAAAAACAAACAAAAAAACCCAAACAACTTTAAAAAAAAAGAGTTATGGTTGCAATCAATATTTGTTTCAGTTGATTTGTTGGTTATCCCAGCACATTACTTCAGGATCAGTGAAGTGTCAAAATTGCAGAACTCAAATATTTGATTTTACATATTCATGTATTATTATGTCTATTGCTATTTATGTGCTCACAGTGTCTACACAGGGTGTGTGTGTGTGTGTGTGTGTGTGTGTGTGTGTGTGTGTGTGTGTGTGTGTGTGTGTGTTCAGTAGTATTTGTGTGAGTGCTCAGTAGTGTGTATGTGTGTTCAGTAGTGTTTGTGTGAGTGTTCAGTGGTGTTTTTTGTGTGTGTGGTGTTTGTGTGTGTGTGTGTGTGTGTGTGTGTGTGTGTGTGTGTGTGTGTGTGTGTGTGTGTGTGTAATAACAATAACAATAATTTTAATGCAGTCTTTTCAGGCCATCTGGCCCATATGGACAGGAGAAGTGAAATTCTACATGGGATAAGCAGCACAAGGTGAGCATACAGACATCAAACATTAAGTGTTACATCTGAGTTTCAAAGATCCACAAATGTACATAGCAACCTTGAAGGCTAACTTCCCATTTAGGTTTCTACATAGCAACTGAACTTTAAAAGATGATGGGAAACGATGATAATAAAGTGGAATATATCTTTTACGAAGTGTTGCATATCTGGGGCAAACAAAAAGAAAATGTACAAGATCTTCAATATTATTCAAATTACAATACTTACAAATCGGATCTGACAAACGATGACCAAAACGAGGGATTCCATCAAGTGGTAGACGATTTGATTTAATCAGACATAGAACGCGACGATGCTCATGATTGTCTAACTCACCAATATAACTAGCTCTTATAATTTCTGGATGATATAAACAGTAGTCACCTTCTTTCACAACAGATTCATGCCAGTTTTGGCGAAAATCATCTTCTAGTCTGTCCTTGAATATCCTTTGAAAATACGCAATATTACCCGCATCTTGCATTGCCCATACATACCCGAATCCAAATTTACACAATATAGTCCTTATTTGAGTTGCCCAGTTGTGTCTTCCATTGTAATCATGCATGAGTAACATATCATAGCATTGTTTTGGGTATCGGTCTTGGGATAAATTAATAATGTGTGTGTGTGTGTGTGTGTGTGTGTGTGTGTGAATGTTCAGTTGTGTTTTTGTGTGGTGGTGGTGGTGGTGGTGGTGGTGGTGGTGGTGGTGGTGTGTGTGTGTGTGTGTGTGTGTGTGTGTGTGTGTGTGTGTACTTGCACATGATGTGTGTGTGTGGAAATAAAGAAGTAGTGTTCACAGCTCTAAAAGATGTTTCGAAATCTATTTATCCTTACAATTTCAGTCAAAGATACTTTCGTTCTCTGAATATTTTCATGCAGGAATTACAAACGTTACCGTGAGTTGCTGTTCAAAGTAGTAAGTCAACATTTTGGGGGCACTCACAGAAATCACTCTTAAACAGACATGTGTTCAGATGTAATGACAATCTTTTCATCCAAACAGTCTAATCGTTTACTTCCAAAACACTTTGCTTTCATGATTAATTGAGCAACGCCAAACGAGTAAATCAAGTCCAAACGATGTCAGCCATTTTGGCTCACGTGAAACGAGAGGGTCTCGTGATTGGTTGCTCCACGCACGTCTGTCGCTTTTGTCGCGGGGAAATAGGACAAATTCTATTGAAAAACTTGACGCGCTGCAACGGCGATCTTGCTGCGTGGCCGTGCGACTCTTGCTGCCTTAAAACCTCGCACATGGGGTGCTGCACGTTTTTGCTGCTTGTCATGTGAAACTGGCTGCTTCGACGCCCAGTGTGCGATGGGCTTAATACAGCTTGTGCGTGGGGCAAGTATTGGAGCAAGCATAGTACTTGGTCAAATCTCCCCCCATCTTTTGAAATCCATCGTCCACGATGATTAATTAAAAGTAACTCTTGTGAGCAGACTTAGCTGAGCATCAACAAGAGTTATTGATCAGGTAAAGGGAGATAATTTAGCTGATAACCGATAGCTAAGCGAATGTGAAATGACTGCAACATTCTTAGGAACAACACTCTACTTCTATATTCAAAGTGGCATTAGCCAGGTTAAGTTATGGGTTTGGACTTAGTTGAATGCATCCTAACTTAACTTTGAACAGTTTGATATGGAGAAGGGGTCCCAATTAGGTAAATACACTATGAAGTTTGAAAGCATTCATTTGTCTGCCTATCAATCTGTGTATCATATCACTGTCAGACGCACATGTAGAGTAGCATACATGTATAATAGCATAAATTATAACATGAATTATTGTGGCATGTTCATAGACATAATTTTGTATTGCTAAGACCTTGTAACAAGCTAGATCACAGGTTAGATTAAGCAAGGAGAGAAAAAAAACAACACATAAAACATGAATTGTGCAGAAATATTTGAAATGAAAACAGAATTAAAGCATGAACAGGAATGATATGAAAAATAGCATATTAGCACTGTTTCAGCTCTGGCTGTAAAATGGTTCTTCACCAGTCTCTTCACACAGTCAGTGGTGCCCTGGATGCCAGTCGTGTGGATCGCCTTGGTGCAGGATCTGGTGGTAGTGGAGGCGGCTCTGGTGCAGCTTGCAGTCGTCTGCGTCTCCTGCGTCTCTGGTTTGGAGCTGGAGTAGCTGGCATCAGTCCAGGTTGCCCAATGTGTGTGGTATCGACACACTGGTTGTGGACTGGAACTGCAGGCTGGTGCTCAGCATTCTGTCGCCTGGCCTGGTAGCGTCGTTTGTGGCGACACTGGTCCTCAGTGGTACCGGACCTCTCACACCAGACACAGTGTGGAGGGTCTGGGGTGTGGTCAACAGCACAGCGTCGAGGATGTAGCGCTGGTCCTGGAGGATGTGGGTGGTGTGCTGGCAAGTGGACTGCTGCTGTTGTCTCCACAGGCTGGTGACAGCTGTGAGTGTGGCCATCTTGGCTTCCAGGCGGACAATAGTGGTGTTGTTTACGCCGGGGCAAGTGTTGTAGGTGTGGCTGTCCTCCCGCAGCCATCGCAGGGCCTCCTTCGCTGCCTCGAAGGTGGTGTCAGGGTGGTCACAGATGTAGCGCCTGACATTGCGCCTGAGTGCAGCTGGCTGAAGTCCTCTTGCGAAGGCGTCGCGGAGTATGGTTGCTGGCACCTGCATCACTCCATCTTCAGCCTTGTTGACCTTGGTCCATAGGTGCTGAAGATGGGATGTGTAGTCGGTCACCGTCTCCTTGAGCTGCTGCTGTCTGTTGAAGAACGCAGTGGCAAGGGCTGTGGTGTCTCGCTGATCTCCCCAGTTCTCTTCAAGTTAATTAAAACTTGGCTGGATCTTGGCTGGGGTGTCCACTTGTGTCGCCGGCAGCCTGACGATTTGCTGGCGAGCTCGGCCAGCAAGGGCTGAGATCAGCCAGAGAGAGGCTGTCGCGTCATCCAGGTGCTGCAGATGGAGGATCAGTCTGGCCTCACTGATGAAGTCGTCGACCTCACTGCCGCTTTCCTCTCTGGATAGCGTCGGGAGTTTGGGCAGGAAGTCGGATGAAACCATCTTGGATGTGGGCGACGTTTCTTCTTTGTGGACTTGTGTACCTGCTGCACTGTCTTCTCTCTTCTCCTGTGTTAAACTATCCCAATGTGACTGTTAATGTAACCTCTTGTCCCTGTAAGATCCTAGCTCGCAGCGCCAAGTATGTGATAGAGTAAGCTTGGCTAGGAGCTGTGATTTATTAAGAGATATTAAAAGAATTAGCACATCCTATGCTCACAGCGCCAAGTTGTAACAAGGTACACTTGGTAGTAAAGGGCTGCGGTTTAGGGATGGATTGAATTCGGATAAAAGAATTGTAACATTAAAGGGGATAATTGGATCTATTTTGTTATGGATCCTTATCCCGTCATAAAGAAATTTTGATCTTAATCCTGTCGGATCAAAATCCTGTCGGCGACGCCACTTTTGTAGTATAACTATCGACATCACTCATTTCAGTTCGACATGATGTACGTAATTACAAATGTCACTGAAGCACGCGTTGACTGGTGCATGTGTACCCATAACTGTTTAAAAAATACACTGTCGCGATAACTCAATGTTTTTCTCCGACTTAAAGTGCTTGTACCCACTGACTGTGGACTTTGACAATACCAAAAATACACATCGGTGGATTCGGCATATAGGCTTATTTGTTTTCTTTTCTGCACAATCCCCGGGTTCCTTCACTCCCGAATCAAAGCATTATCACTCCAAAGCGATGAAAGACCAAGTATGCACCAGTTGTGAGCGGAAACTGCACACAGCAGCTTATTTTGAAAACCGTGGGGGAAAAATGCGAATGGAGAGCTTCAGACTCGTGTCGTGGCCTTTCTCCCAGGGTCTTCGTGGCTCTTTGTGTTTCTGCCTGTGCCGTGTGTGGTTTGAACATGGACACTAAGACAGACCTGATGTTTGTTCATTGAACAGACTCGACAGACTTGGCGACATGCCGGCAAAGAGACCCCCACTAATGTTAGTTTTGTTGTTGTTGTTTTTTTGTGTGTTTTTTGTTGTTGTTGTTGTTCTTTTGTTTGTTTGTTTTGTTTTGTTTGTTTGTTTTTGCTTTTGTTCTGCCCCATCATCTGCGCCATTTCAGTGGCATTACTCCCACGCCGCTCATTTAGATTTCCCCGTACACGGCCACACCCAGGTTCGTCCGTCACAGTTCCAGCGTCGGCAGTCCGCTGTTCTGATTCACCACCTACTAAGCCCCCTATTAACGACAATAATGGCTTAGCCGCAGAGCCAGACTGAGTGAGCGTTCCTCCCAGAGTGGAGACCGCCACCAAGTCCCTCAAACAACAGCCCCCCATGAATCTGCCGACACTGAAGACATTGACAGGACTCACCTCAAGCACGGAAGTGGAGGGGTATCGAAACTGAGGTCACCATGAGAGCAGGGCATGAAAGGCCACAGACTTTGAGACTGTTTTGTTTATATTGTTTATATTGATGATAATGGAGGAGGAGGAGGATGACGATGACAATAACGATATTGCTATGCAGGTCCATTTTGGTTTGGGACTGCATGACAAGGCTGTACTCTACGCTTCCTGTCATAATGATATCCCAGCGTTAACCAGGCCCGAAAGATACAGACACTTGCAGTGTTGGTTAGGTAATTAGTACAACACATCCAAAGACGCATTCTTGAAGTTGATGACACTCGACTGTGTGGTCCCAGTCTCCCCATTTAAGCCCACAGCACACTCAACTCTGGGTAGGAGCCGGCCACGGGCCGAAAAACCCACCTCCGCTGGGATTCGAACCCGCGTCCTCCCAGCCATCAGTCCGCGACGCTAACCACTTCGCCACGGCTAATGTTTTTGATCTTGTCACCAGCAACAGTTAAAAAAACCCCAACGTTATCCACCTGCTGATCTTCATTTATAGCGGATGACAGTTTCAAGTCTGTTACCAATACATGCTGAGCCTATCTTTCACCATTTTGCTTTGAAAATGGTCTCCAGTTTGAACAAATTCACATGATATATCATTCTTTCCAAAACATTAAAATTACCCTCTCTTTATATATCAATGACAATTCTCCTTTCGGAAGACCTACCTTATTTTTATTAAAAACCTAATTGATAACAATCCCGGACTACAATCAAAGAACTCAGTTCTACCGTCAATCATTCCTTGGATGTGTCAGTTAGTCTTTCCTAATACAAGGATTGCTACTTCCATTGCGACCTCACCTTCTAGAGAGTTCCGCTCCTGTTTTGACGAGTCGGTGAACTAATTCCCAAACGACCATGTCCTCGACATCTTTCAGATGCCGGGAATTGTAAAAAACGACCGACCTCATTAGCTATTATTTTTTCTGCCTGTAACAAACGGGCGCTACCCAATCATTACAACATACAGTAATCAAAATCAGTGCCCTTTAATGTCCTGATTTAGTGCATTACTCTGGTTCATTTACAAAGCAAAGAATATGACTACCTCCCTGTCGTTTTTGTTCAAATTCATAATCATTCAGCGGTCCGCCTGGAGTTTGGGATGTATGTAGCAAAACAATGAATCATCACAACATCGAATTCAAGTTAATGTGTTGTCATTTGTTGTCGTTGTTGTTGTTCTTATTGTTCTTGTTCTTTTTGGCGTCCGTCTGTCTCGAGACACAATGGAACTCTCCAGCTAGTTTGGTCAAGTTGCTGAGTTGCAGCGCCTGCTGTGGCTGTATAGTCAGATTCTGGATCGGCAGGCCCTGTTGCAGTTGTCGCAGGTGAAAATCGCGCCTGACTCAGAGGGTACGGATTCTGCCCTCTGCCTTCTACGCCCTCCAGTCATGTCATTTGGAAACCTGGATTTACCTTAGATCGCGAGCTCTGAAAGCTGTGTTACATGTCAGGCTTTTGGAAATGTTATAATCTGTAGCGCCATAGGGTTGAGGAACATCTTGAACACATAACACATCTGTCCTTTACTTTGCTCCACACTCACGGTCACAGTGGTCGATGTGTGTTGGTACCGTGTGTTCAGCACCTAACTCATGTGACCCCACAAAAGCATTACGGACAGACAGACAGCTGTGCAGTCGGAATGCTGACAACCTGTCAACGTTGCGGAAATCGTAAATAGGTAGTCAACACGGCGATCATTGTAAACACCAGCACAATATCAGTTACGGAAATCGTAAATACGTACAATGTCAGTTTTGTAATCACACTTTGTGAATGCACAGTAATCTCTGCTCGTTGTTATAGTGTCTGACAGCAGATAGTCAGCAAATTAGTGACCCGTAATGATTGGAGGAGGAATTTTGTTTAATGTCCCGTCACATATCGGTGATTGAAGACATTTTGTTAGAGTATATTCATGAATACATTTGAGTGTTATCGGTTAGAAGGGGTGGGAGATGTGAATGAATGGGTTGGGGGAAACTGGGCAAATGAGGGTGAAATGAGGGTGAAATTTAAAAAAAAAAAAGAAATATCTAAATACAATAACAGGAAATTACTTAAATGACTTCATAAAAGAGAAGTCGTTAAACTGACAAGCGAAACAACTGATAATGAATGCAAAATGTCAAAAACATCAACGTTCTCAGTCACTTGTGAAAACACACTTTCGTGTACATACGGCTTCATCAAGCTGCAGTCAAAAATTGTATGCTTAATTGTCAGGTTACTAAAGCATGTGCACATGCCATTAGAACAATACTTGGTCCGTAATGAATTTGATTATAGTCTGAGAGCTAAACTCAGAATTGGTCTGCGAATCGGACCAAAGTCTGAGACAGTCAACTGACGAGGTTTAGACTTGAATTCAAGCACCTATAAAGTCTCTTTCTAGTATATTGCTTATTTCCTTGAATGACAGTGGGCAACATACATTTATACTATCTGTATGATTCTTTGCTCCCCTTTTTGCTGCCCTGTCTGCTTGGTCGTTATAAAGGAATCCATTATGGGATGGTATCCAACAAAAATCAGCATCTGCACCCTTCACAAATAGGGAGTGCAATAAATACATTAATTTCAAGCAATAGATCTTCTCTTTGATTATTCTCAAAAAGGAGCAAACTTTTTAAAACAGATTGAGAATCAAACCCGTAATGATTATTTCACTATTAAAGCTGAAAACGACCAGCCGTCGTGGCGAAGGATCTTATATATGCTTGTTCGAGCCGTGTAAGAGGCTGAATTTATCAGCCTGTGTCCAGTCTCCTATCCATGGTTGGGTATTTTGTGAACTGGGACAACACAGCCCAGGGTCATCTACTTCACTGATGCATTTTGGGAGTGTTGCTTACACTTTCGTACCTAATACTGCATGACTTTTCTCTCAGGCTTGATAAACACAAAGCATAAATTAAGAAGTTCAGGTTTGGTGGATACCAGTTATATATTACGAAATTCAGGTTTGGTAGACACAAGGTATATACTATCAAATACAGGTCTGGTAGACACCAGGTTACAGGCCCCATAGCCATACACAGCCATCAGGGCAGTGAACTCATATCCACTGTGTCTTTGGCTCAGCATAGGAAGGCGGGGCCCAGTCCTTCTCTTCCGCCGTTTTAACCTTCCCCAACCAAACGGCACGTGTCAATGCCATCCTTCAGACAGAAACGTGAACGATTTTGCATTTGAAATCAGAACCCACAAGCACGCGCGTCTGAAAGCAAGGTGGCACAGAACCTTCCACGACAGGTCAGCCACAGTGTTGGAAGAGTTGACATTTCTCCCCTCCCTGTGGTTGCCCAAGATATACTGACCAGCAGAGACTGAACTACATTCATTCACATCGATGTCACTTGAAATTTTTTCATCACCATTGACAACAAAGTCCAGTCCAATCATGAATCAAATGTCTATGTGTGTATAGATGTGTGTGTGTGTGTGTGTGTGTGTGTGTGCTTCATGTGCGTGTGCGCGTATGTGATTCCTAAATGGAGCCAAATAGATTCCATTTATTCGTTTCTATTTTTCACTTCGATTTTGATTTATTTGACATTTACAGAACACTCATGGATGAGCACATTAATTTCTCATCCACCTACTCTCTCTCTCTCTTGATTCAACCAGTACAGTCAGGTTTTAGGGAAAACCATTCTTGTCATACTGCTCTGACACAAATGATAGATAAATGGCTCTTAAATATCAACACTAGTAAATTTACAGGTGTCTTCGTTGATTTTGCTAAAGCCTTTGACTTACCAAGTAGTGCCTCATATATATATATATATCTCAGTGCCAAACTGTTAGTCATATCCACGAAAAACTGTCACAATTTACACTGCTATTGTCCTTATCACATGAATTATTTGAACTTTGTCTCAAAGAGAATATATGCCTTTCACTACTTATTTTCATATTTTCATTTCCAAAGTTAAGATTGAAGAAGTCAAATCACACAAAGTTTTAGGTATAGTTATCGATAATAATTTATCATGGTCTGAACATATCACTTACTTATGTAAAAGTAAGCCTACAAAAGTATTCCAATTATCAAAAATAAAACACTTTCTAAATACACATGGCCGAAAACAATTCTTTAATGCTTACACACAGTCAATAATATATTATGCTTCTACGTTGTGGGAGTCTGCTAGCGCAAATACTCTAAAACCTCTTGTTAGATTATACAAACGTGCTTTGAAATTAGTTTTATGTTGTCATGTTCATTAACTCCTAATGATTACAGGTCACTTGATATCCTCCCACTGGAGCTAAAACTAGAATATAATAAGGCTGTTTTTATGCGCAAAATAGTCAGCGGCTACCCACCTCCTTGAATTATAAATAACTTCTCAGTAATTAATATAAGACATGTACATAAGTTTCATATACCTCGACCAAATCTTTATCTTTTTAAGTCCAGTCTCACGTACCGCGGCGGAACTTACTGCAATAATTTACCATCACATTTAAAAAAAGATATAACAAACCACAACTTGAAGCAGAATCTAAAAATGTACCTATTCACAAGACGTCGCCTGAAATCCAACATTGCTTTCGTTCCCTCTCGCTCTCTCTTGAGTGCATTTGTGTGTGTGTGTGTGTGTGTGTGTGTGTGTGTGTGTGTGTGTGTGTGTGTGTGCGTGCGTGCGTGTGTGTGTGTGTGTGTGTATGTGTGCGTGTGTGTATGTGTGCGTGTGTGTGTTTGTGTGTGTGTGCGTGCGTGCGTGTGTGTGTGTGTGTGTGTGTGTGTGTGTGTGTGTGTGTGTGTGTGTGTGTGTGTTTCATGCTTTTTTTTCTTTTTCTTTGTTTTTTTTTCTTCTTTTTTTGTTGCTTTGGGTGGAATAGCTGTAAATGGTGGAATGATGGGAAAATACTGATGTATTTTAATTGTGTTTTGATTTTTTCTTCTTTTTGCTCATTTTCGCTTTTCTGTTACCCTCGATAATAAAGATTTTGTCTTGTCTTGTCTTTTCTCTCTCTCTCTCTCTCTCTCTCTCTCTCTCTCTCTCTCTCTCTCTCTCTCTCTCTCTCTCAAAAAGAACTCAAGTTCTTAGGAGTGGCAAGAAGTGTTTTCTTCTTCTGTCAGTGTTAGAATTTTATTTCTGTTTTATTTATTTTTCTAGGCATCTGAGCAACATCAGCAATTACAAGAAGTTAATACATGGTATTATCACGATGCCAACAACAGCAGAAGCCCACAGACATAAAATCGGACAGTTTTATGGTGTAACTGTGCAAATTTCTCTCAAAAAGCGGAGACGTGAACATGAAAACGGACGACACACCGAGCCATGTTTACTGAAAACAGAGGTACGAAACTGGTGTGTTGTTGTGACTGTCGCTGCGCTGTAAACTCTGCTTGGCAGATGTGGTGTAGCGTATATGGATTTGTCCGAACGCAGTGACGCCTCCTTGAGCTACTGAAACTGAAACTGTAAACTCTGTTTCTTCTACTCTTGTTAGTGTGTGGCGACGTCGAGACTAACCCAGGCCCCAGAGACAACAACTATGGCGCAACCCACAACAACGGCGACTACACATACAGCAACGACTATTTGTCTTATGTGATGCAACAAGTGCAGGCTTCCCTTGACCACCGACACACCACATTTACGCACTTTCTTCAAACCCATGCAGATGATTTGTGCCAACGAATGGACGAAAAGATGAGAAAACTCGAACAGGCTTTTGATCGTCTGGCTTCTCATTTGTCCACTCTCCAGGAATGGGTTCAGCATGATAGAGAAGATATGAACGAACTTCGGCACAACCAGAGCCACTTAGGTGAGCGCTTAGACAAAGTAGAACGGCAACTAGAGGGATCAGAGAAAGATTCCCGTCAGTGCACCCTGAAGTTCATCGGTGTCAGAGAACAGGACCAGGAAGATTTCCAGAAGAGCACCCAAACTGTCGTGGATCTCCTCAACCAGCATTCATCATCACGCACATGGCACAAGCACGATATAGAAAGAACGTATCGTACTGGAGGCCATGGAACAAACAGAGATTCGCTACGCCCACTGATAGTCTGTATGCACAGGTGGGGAGACAAAATGGAAATCCTGACTGACAGACATCTCAGGGATCGTCTACGAAGAGACAACGTCAGGATCACAGCAGATCTCACTCCACGCCAAAGGGAAGAAGTGGAGTTCCACCGTCAGCAATGACGAATTGCCTACTTCAGAGGGGGCAGACTGCAAGTAGAGGATCGTCGTAGGGGGCCATCTCAAAATGACAGAGAACAGCACACCTACCGCCGTGACCAACACGGGGAGCCAGACGACAGGTACGATAGAGGTTACCACAGATCATCTGCAGAGCAAGCCCCCTCCAGGTACACACAGTGGGAGGGCAGACGTCACAGAGATCCCCGGGATGGAAGAGGTAACTACACGGAGACACACGCAGACGGAAGACATCGTAACGATCACGATAACTCTCATGACCGAATCCCAACCACTGACCAACTATAACCTCCCAAGACCCACCCTGATCAGACTCCAAGTCCCGACCGTGTGCCCGTTGTTCCCGGCACGAGGCTTTACAGTCACCTGCTGTCAGGTTCTGCAGGACAAACAGACCAACCAGTCCGTCACGCCACTATGGAGAGTGGTCAGCATGAGTTTAGCAGCCAACAGCCTGTTCACCACCATGTTCCGGAAAGAAGGGAACCCGAGAGAAGCAGTCCTATGACCCTGGCAGCAGAACAGCAAGAACCGAGCATCCACCCCTCTCCTGCTGTGTGTGAGGCCAGGCTGTACCAGCACTGATCATTCTCACAAGCCTCAAGATTCATATTTCTAAACACGTCATAAAACATTTTACAATTAGGCAATTTTATCTCATTCTTTTCCTTATTTCTGTTTAACGAACCCCAGTATGTTTTAGGATCCTTTGACTGCATCTGGCGGAGTTTTGAAGCAAAGACTAGAATATAATTATTTACTTAGTTTTTCATCCATCTTTTATACTCCTTTGTACTTCTTTTACTTTCTACATTCAAAAAGTCATTCTTGTGTCATTGTCCTGAGGAAATCCGAGCAAAAGTAGGATCTTTTAAAGAATGTGTATCATACAAACTAAAACCAATTTTTGTTGTGCGATGTATCGTTTCGCACACCATTTATACGAAGAAAACAAATATCAGTCACAGCTGTTATTATTCATAAAAAAGACTTTGAACAGCAATGATTTAAGTAGTTTGTGGATTCAGCAACCTCATCTCAACGTTACACATGTTTGATTAAAACAAAGGTATTCCTATGATGGAGTCACCCGTCGGTCTGACGGATGAGTAGGCAGGCAGGCGTATCTGTCGGTGTGTGTCCTCATATGGGAGAAGAGGCCGATTATGAATGCGCAGCACTTCCTACGGGTGTTGCAAGGGAAAACGTCTCCGGAAGGTGAGCCCTGCTTCCTTCGCTCACGCTTCTCCTTAATGACTAGCGTTCTCTTGTTTTCAAACGTCTTTATGCCACTAGAGCACAGCATCCTCCAGCGAGAGCGGTCAAGGGCATCAGTTTCCCAGGAAGCGACGTCTATGTCACAGGCTTTGAGGTTTATCTTCAAGGTGTCCTTGAAGCGCTTGCAGGGTCTTCCAAGTTCAAGGTGGTCTTCCTTCAGCTGGTCACACAAAAGCATCTTCGGGATCCTGCTGTCTGTCATGCGGACAACGTGTCCTGTCCAGCGTAGCTGGCACTGGATCAGCAGGCTTTCGATGCTGGGCAGGCCGCTCCTCTCTAGGACCTGGAGGTTGGAGACCCTGTCTTGCCACTTTATGCTGAGGATCTTTCGTAGGCATCTCTGGTGAAACTGCTCAAGTTGTTGAATGTGGGGGCGATACGTCGTCCATGTTTCACAGCAGTACAACAAGGTGGTCAGCACAACAGCCCTGCAGGTTTTAATCTTGGTGCTGAGCCTGGTGCCTTTGTTGTTCCAGAGCCTGTTGTTGAGTCTGCTAAAGGCGGAGCTGGCCTTGGCGATGCGCAGCGTTACTTCTGCATCAAGGGCTCCGTTGCTGCATAGGGTGCTGCCCAGGTAACAAAACTTGTTGACTGACTTGATCTCTGTGTCATCGATCTTGATTGCAGGTGGGGGGGAGGCACTGGCGTTCTGTGAGCTGGCTGGTTGGTACATGGACTCGGTCTTGCTGAGGCTGATGGTGAGTCCAAAGCACCTGCAGGAGGTTGAGAACCTGTCCATAATGAACTGCATGTCTTCATGGGTGTGTGCAGCAAGCGCGCAGTCATCAGCGAAGAGGAACTCTCTCAACGGCGCCTCAAACACCCTGGACCTGGCATGGAGTCGCCGCAAGTTGAAAAGTTTGCCATCTGTGCGAAACTGAATGTAGATGCCCAGGTCACAGTCTTGGAAGGCGTCAATCAGCATGTCAGAGAAGAGAATGGAGAACAGTGTGGGTGCCAGAACGCAGCCCTGCTTCACTCCATTTACTACAGGGAACGGATCTGACATGTCAGTATTTTCCTGCACTCTCGCCTGCATGCCATCGTGGAATGATGCAATCAGCTGGATTAGGCTCTCTGGGCAGCCGAACTTTAAGAGGATCTTCCACAGACCACGGCAGTTCACCGTGTCGAAGGCCTTAGTCAGGTCAACAAAGACCATGTGGAGCTCCTTGTTCTGCTCACGGCACTTCTCTTGCATCTGGCGTACGGCAAACACCATGTCACATGTTCCCCTGCCTGAGCGGAAGCCGCACTGTGCTTCAGGGATGACTGTGTTGGAGACATGGTCAGCCAATCTGTTCAGTATGATGCGGGCGAAGATCTTCCGGCGATGCAGAGGAGAGAGATTCCACGGTGGTTATCGCAGGATGTTTTGTCTCCCTTCCGTTTGTAAATGTGGACAATTGAAACATCCTTGAAATCCTGGGGGACCTCCCCTCTCTCCCAGATAGACTGGAACAGGGCGGTCAGCTTGTCTGTCAGCACCTTGCCTCCATACTTGTAGATGTCAGCCTGGATTCCATCTGCTCCTGGTGCTTTTCCTGACGTTGTCAGCTTCAGGCCCTTCTGGTTCGGCCTTGGTGGGAGGGGCAGCTAGCGAATCATTGACTGGTAGATGTGGGAGGGCTGCAATTACCTCGTCAGATACGGACGAGTCCCTGTTGAGGAGGGTGTTGAAGTGCTCTGCCCAGCGGGCAAAGATGCCTTTCTTGTCTGTCAGGAGGGTGGCCTGGTCCAAGGCTCGGACAGGTGTTGATCCTGTGACTCTCGGCCCATACACAGCTCAGAGACCATCATGAAAGGTCTTCATGTCGTGAGCATCAGCAACGGACTGAAGCTCTTCGGACTTTCTCTCTCACCAGGTGTTCATCTCACGCAGCCTCTTCCGTACGAGTTGCTTGCTTGGTTTGCAAGAACTGGTTCTCCTTCCTCTGGCAGTCTTTATCGGAAATGTGATCCTGATGCCGTATATGCAGTGTGTTCAGGAGCTTGGAGGTTCCAGAGTCGTTCTCGTCTTTGTGGCTCCTCTGTACAAAGCCGAGTGTGTCAGCTGCTGCTGTGTACACAGCATCTCTACAGGTGCTCCATACCTCTTCTACATCAGTCGATGCAGGAATTACTTGGAGAACTGCTTGGATTTGCTGCTGCAACACGTCCTTGGTGATAGGGAGGCGGTGGATGTTCAGCTTCCTAGGGGATTTCTGCCTGGCTGTTTGGAGCTCGCGTGCAAATCTGATGTTCATCTTGCTGCGTACCAGGCGATGGTCCGACCAGCAGACTGCTCCTCTCATGCAGCGCGTAATGGAAACATCACTTCTGTCCCTCTGCCGGACAATCACATAGTCCAGCATGTGCCATTGCTTGGAGCGGGGGTGCATCCATGTGTTCTTGTACTTGTCCGCTTGTTGGAAGAGGATGTTGGTGATGGTCAGTCCATGCTGCGCGCAGAGCGAGAGCAAAAGCAGTCCGTTGGAGTTGCACTTGCCAGTGCCATGCTGTCCTAGGACTTTTGGCCACGAGGAGAAGTCCATGCCGACGCGGGCGTTGAAATCTCCAAGGATGATCAGCCTGTCCTTTCTATCTACCGCTGAAATAGTGCGGCTAAGCTCCTCGTAGAAAGCTTCTTTGATGTCATCAGGGCTGGTCATCGTTGGGGCATAGCAGCTGATGACTGTGGAGAAGCGATCCTTGGACAACTTCAGACGCAGGGTCATCAGCCTATCGTTTATCCCACGTGGAAGGTTGTCAAGCTGTCGTGCAAGTTTGGTTCGTATGACAAAGCCCACACCTGAGGTCCTTTGGGTGCCATCTGGCTTCCCAATGCAGTAGAAGGTGTAGCCCCCTCCAGCTTCCTCCAGCTGGGTTTCGCCAGCAAACCTGGTTTCGCTCAGGGCTGCTATGTCCACCTGGTAGCGATCAAGCATTCTTGCAATGAGCGCTGTGCGGCTTTCTGGTCTGTCGTCTCTGTCTAAGAGGGTGCGAACATTCCAGGCACCCAGAGTCAGGGCATGTTCCTGGTTCTTTTCTTCTGTTGTTTTCGACCGCTAGTGTTGGATGTCCAAGTAGGTGAGGTTTCCTACTAGGTACTATGTGAGGCAGGCTTTGTTTAGGGATCCTTTTATCTCCCCTTCCCCATGTGGGGAGAGCAGTGCTGTCCCTAAAAAGGGCTGCTCTGACACTGTGGGAGGACACGGGCGCCGCATCTGCCCCAGTCTACAGCGGACGACCATTACTCCACAGCCGCCTGCGTGCAGAGTCGTGACTAGGAACTGCCAGCAGCATCCTCTGCCTGTCCCCGTTACCACTGCTCCATCGCCGCAGGGCTTGGGAAAGCTGGGTGTTGAAGGGCTAGCTTGTCGTTCCGACATTAGCCTGGTTGCCTGACCAGCACAGGTGACTTTTTTTTTTAGTGAGGAGGAGTCGTGCAGTCTCTTTCCCACTCTCTCGCCTTCAGACGCTCACAGTCACACAGGTGCAGATACTGCCACGTGTAGGACGGCCTCGGCAGGTGCAGGTTTTTTCTTCGGAGCTCCGTCTCCTAGGAGGACTTCCAGCCAAGGATAAGAGCTCCCCCTGCCCTTTGGTCATCCTCTTCCGCCTTCACAGCCGTTGGGAAAGGTTTCCTCCTCCACCTGGTCCGTCGTTGGGAGACTTCACATGCGGCAGGTAGTACTGGGTTACAAGGTACCAGTAGCAAGGGCTATGTCCCTGACCTGACCTCAGGTATACCAGAGTTTAAAAGACCATACATTATTAGGCAATACAAAGTCGGTTCTTTGACATATATGGAAAAAAGTTCAGAGCTCACCAGAATGACAAACTTGTACATTTGCAAATTTCATGACGTTAAATCACAGAAAGGGAGAATATCAAACATTCCTCGTGAAGACCGCCTTTGTACAAAATGTGACCATCCAAATCATGTGGGTGAATTCCATCACCTTTCGACGGTTCCACATTTGAAAAAACAAAAAAAGGAGAGAGACCACCATTTTGCTGAAGAAAAATCAAGAGCGAACGTTTGAAAATTCCACTCGATATTCACCAGCTGCAAAAACACACACACAAAAAAAAACAAAAAGAAAAACGAAACAAAACAAAACAAACAAACAAAAACAAACACAAAAAAAACAAAAACACCCCAAAAAAAAACAAAACAAACAACAACACAAAAAAACGTGTCTTGGCCTGTCTAATCATTTTCCTTAAAATCATAATTTTGAATTATGATGTGCCTCACAAAGATACTGCATTTCAACTTGTTAAAAAAAAATATTCATCTTGAGAATACATCTTTTTTTTAAATGTAAGAGAAGTACATATTATTTTGTAAAATGTATGAAATGAATGATATTAAGTTTTGTATGTATATTAAATGATTTCTTCAGCCGACTAGTTATGTAACCATTGTAACTGACTGTGAGTGTAATGTAGGATGTGTGTTATGTATTAGTGATGTCAAATATGTAACATTTTAATGTTCCCAATCTGGGTTTTCTGACATAAACATGTCTTGTCTTGTTGATGAAAATGTATATTATCTTCGGAATATAATGGTCCCCCCTCCCCCCGCCCACCTCCCCACCCCCACAACAGCAGACACCGCATACACACCCACAAATAGCCCCCCCCCCCCAGCCCCCCACCCACACACACACACACACGCAAACGTTTACCTGTCTATGAAATATGTTTGTTTCATAATACTCAAACCTATCAATGGGAAATCCGTGAGAGAGAGAGAGAGAGGGAGAGAGAGAGAGAGCGGGCAAGCGCGCGCTCGTGCATGCGTGTGCGCTTGTGTGTGCCAGTGCATGTTTGTTTGTCCCTATGTGTGTTCGTGTGTGTTTGTGTGCGCTTGTGTGTGTGCGTGCGTGCGCATGTTCGATTTAAAAAAAATCAAATCAAGCTTCTGTATCACAGATGTTGCAACAAACAAACAAACAAAACCCCAAACTTTTCATCAGTCTTTCTGCTGATATTAATACGTGTACAATCCGAATTATGTGGTGTGCTTTGTTTTACAGTTATCTTTTCCTTCAGAAAAAAATGTGTTTCATTACAAGTATTGTGTCGTTAACATTATGGTAAATTCGTATTCCCAGAATGTGGTGTAATTCCAAGTATTGTGTCGTTAACATTATGGTCAATTCATAATCCCAGAATCTGGCGTAATTTCAAGGATTGTGTCGTTAGCATTATGGTCAATTCGTATTCCCAGAATCTGGTGTAATTCCAAGTATTGTGTCGTTAGCATTATGGTCAATTCATCTTCCCAGTACTATGTCGTTAAGGTCAAGCCATTTTTCCAGAATCTGGTGCAAAATGGACACGATATGTTTTCACCATCGCTTAATCGGAGGGAAGCTGTAGAAAGATGTTGAGAAGCGAAAGCGGATTAAAAAAATAAAAAAAAATCATGGTGGATCCATGACTTAACAATTTACGTGTTTGCAGGCTGATCTCCAACTTTACAAATAGTAAACACAATCATAAACATTTAAATGCACATACATATACACATACATACGCGCAAGTTCGTATTATGGTCGGCTGTTATGTGAGCAACACAGATGCAAGAAACAACACCGACATAAATTGATCTTAAAGCAATTCATTTTCCATCTGCAGACTAGAGAAAAAATTGTGCGTCCTATGAAAATCATTTTGGTAATGTTTTCCCATGAAACCATACGTTTTCTGTATATTTTTATGTAACTCCGAGTACCCGGTTTCTCTTCAAGCTGAATGTTTTACCATTAAACTTTTTCTACCATGGTTAACAGTTCTGTACTGAAAGCGGATTATTTAAATCTAACTCCTTCATGGAACTTGTAGCTCCTTTTTTTTTAGCAAAAGTGTCAACTTCATTTCATTTTGAATCTAATAAAAACCGCAATGAGAAGGAATCCAGCAAAAGGTTATGTGAGAGCCTCTTAGCAAGAGTTCGTGACTCAAATGGTTGATTTCAGTCATGAGTTCATACCTGACCGTTTCTTTGAAAAGTTTAATGGCGTGAAGAACTGATTTGGAATCAACACAAAACAGAATCAGAAATATAGCTTTCGTAAAGGATATCGTAAAATCTAACGCCATTAGAATTGCTGTGAGTTCAGCTGTGAATATGTGTGCTGTGTGTGTGTGTGTGTGTGTGTGCACGCACGTATGGGAAGAATTTCGACTCGAAAGACTGCTCTATGATGAGGAGGAGACAACCTGGTCTGCGTGTGACTAATTCTCCTGGAATCCTGATTGCTGACCTCTGAGCAAGTTGTCGATTAGTCTTTCATACAATTATTTCTGGTACTAACAGCGGGGATGACTCATCTGCACCTGGAATATTGACTGGCGTCGCCTTTCTTTGGGGAGTTTGATGAAGCAGCTCAGGTACTTCTTATTCCTCCCAGATCTTTCCAAACAGTGGGTATAGCAGCTCTACGGTGGAATCTACCTCGTAACACTGCTTTCCTGATTCTGTCTCTCTCTGTCAGGTCTTTCACAGCTGATATGGAGGTTGGTTTCAGCTGGCTGGATGTCTGGAGGTGTTGAATGGGTTGTGTCTCTTCAGCATTTCTTCAAAATGCTCCCACTCATCTTCTTTAGCCATGATTGTTCTTCCTTCTTTATCCTTTAACAGGTTTGCCATTCTTGTCACGGCAGGTTTTGGTGGTGTCATTCACATGTTTCAGGTTACCACAGTCTGCTGTCTGTTCTGCTTCGTCAGCAAGGCTGTCTTGTGTCTTTTTCCCCCCTTGAGTCTTGACGCTTCTCTTCATCTCCATGCTAGCTTCGGCATATTCTTCTTGGGGCATTGCTCTTTCTCTCTCTCTCTCTCTCTCTCTCTCTCTCTCTCTCTCTCTGTGTGTGTGTGTGTGTGTGTGTGTGTGTGTGTGTTTCTTCTTCTAGGACTGCTTTTGTTCACTAGCGCTTTCTGTATTTTCCATCTTCCACGTTCCATAATAGATACGGTGATGTGGACTCTGTGCTGATGTTGTTTCTGATGGCCAAATACTTCCTCGTAAACTGATGCCAGCACGTTCTTGAGGTTGTTTTCCATCAGTATTCCACATCATCCTGTCACAGTTCTTTCAATGCTTGGAATGTGTTGGAGAGTTTCAGCGTGTATTCGTTCTCGTACTATTGTGTCTCATCCATACCCTTTTCTTCTCTGTCTCTTTCCTGGTTCAATCTTTCTTGATTGTTTTTTCTTCTTGCTTTCTTTCTTTCTTTCTTTCTTTCTGTCCTTCTATGCAGTGACAACAGATGTGACGTAGGTCCAGCTGCTGTTCCCACCTGTTGTGCGGCAGTCATGTGACCCAGCAGCTGAGAGTACTCACGACCCGACTTGTACACAGGCACGTGCTTGCAGGTACGCCTCTTTTTGTCTCTCTCTCCACGTGCTTCTGCCCGTGTCTCTGTCTTTTGTCTCTATCTCTCTCCATCCCTCTCTCTTTCTTTCTCTATCTGTTTGCCTCTCTCTCTCTCTCTCGATATATATATATATATATGTGTGTGTGTGTGTGTGTGTGTGTGTGCTGTCAGTTTCATCGCAGCCGTTGTCAATCATCTTCGTTTTCAAACCAATCATCAGACAAGAGAGATCCTTCTCCATCGCGAAAGCTGTCCATAATCACAAGCAGAGCTTTCAGAATAAATTGTGTAAATCTGCTGACTGTGACAATTCGCTTTACTGGACACATTTCTGACTCACTTGTGTAAACAAAGTGAGTCTATGTTTTAACCCGGTATTCGGTTGTCTGTGTGTGTGTGTGTCTGTGTGTCCGTGGTAAACTTTAACATTGCCATTTTCTCTGCAAATACTTTGTCAGTTGACACCAAATTAGGCATAAAAATAGGAAAACTTCAGTTCTTTCCAGTCATCTTGTTTAAAACAATATTGCACCTCTGGGATGGGCACAAAAAAAAATAAATAAAAAAGAAGCCAAATTATATGCAAACTGCATTTACTGTTGTTGTTGTTGTTGTTTTGTTTGTTTGTTTTTTTTTGTTGTTTTTTTTCTCTAAACTTGGCACTTTGATCTGATATTCTGACACAACAACAAGAGCAGTCATTGCTCTTGTTGTTAGAAGGGGTGGGAGATGTGAATGAATGGAGGGTTGGGGGAAACTGGGCAAATGAGGGTGAAATGAGGGTGAAATTTGAAAAAAAAAATCTAAATACAGTTACAGGAAATTACTTAAAGGACTTCGTAAAAGAGAAGTCGTTAAACTGACAAGCAAAACAACTGATAATGAATGCAAAAAGTCAAAAACATCAACGTTCTCAGTCACTTGTGAAGACACACTTTCGTGTACAAAAGGCTTCATCAAGCTACAGTTAAAAAAAAAAAAAAAAAAAAAAAAAAAAAAATTATATGCTTAATTGTCAGGTTACTAAAGCGTATGCACTTGACATTAGAACAATACTTGGTCCATAATGAGTTTGTTGTGGTGCAAACAGCCGGAAAAAAAACTTCAAAAACTGGAGAGCTATATCTGACTATCGTACAACCTGATATATGTACAGTACACGTGGTTTATATGGTCGCTTCGACTGGATCGTTCGTACATTTGGCATACCTACCAATGCACTGGGAATTCTGTCCGAATATACCATGGGAATATATATATATATATATATATATATATATATATATATATATATATATATATACTTTTACGGGTCTCACTCATTGAAAACGTTAGATTGTGATACCCTTGTTGGATCAAGGCAAAGAAATGTAATTGTGTTGAAAAGAAAAGGAAAAGAAATGTTGGACAGAACTCTCAGAATGACACTAATTACGCCATCGACGTGTAGTTAGGATTTTAATGAATATGGGTCTGATGCAGCTAAGACTGTTTAGCACAATCCAGCACAGCGCTTCATTACGAGTGCAAAATTTACCGAAGCTGGAATACTGACATGAAGACCTCTAGTGATGGCCTAGAGGTAATGCGTCTGCCTTGGAAGCGAGAGAATCTGAGCGCGCTGGTTCGAATCACGGCTCAGCTGCCGATATTTTCTCCCCCTCCACTAGACCTTGAGTGGTGGTCTGGACGCTAGTCATTCAGATGAGACGATAAACCGAGGTCCCGTGTGCAGCATGCTCTCAGCGCACGTAAAAGAACCCACGGCAACAAAAGGGTTATTCCGTAGAAAACTCCACTTCGATAGGAAAAACAAATAAAACTGCACGCAAGAAAAACTATAAAAAAAAAAAATAAAAAATGGGTGGCGCTGTAGTGTAGCGACGTGCTCTCCCTGGGAAGAGCAGCCCGAATTTCACACAGAGAAATCTGTTGTGATAAAAAGAAATACAAAATACAAACAAAAAATTGAAACTTTGCTCTAGATCTATATTATGGTGTATGTGTGGGAGGAGAGTGTTTGGGGGGTGTGGGGGCGTGGGGAAAGCTGGGGACGCGGGGGTGGGGGTGGGTGTACGTATCTGATACACAGATTGACGAAAGTTCAGGACCTTTACCCAGTGTGATTATCATGTACATTACGTCCGGAAGAAACGCATTTGGCAATTTTTGCTACGAATTATTGAAGCCGGAAAATCTTTAACGTGTCTGAATCTTGATCGTAAAAGCAATGAATTGCTGATCGACATACGCTTTATTTGGATGAAAATTTCCGGTTTCTAGCACATAATATTGGTGACACTAGTTTCAGATGGTGAGCAGAATACGAATTTGTTGTTGTTGTTGTTGTTTTTTGTTTTTTTTTTCAGATATATGTAAAAACATTTGTTTTTCAGTACATGAGTAGCCTGCATTTGCATTTGTACATTAAACGAACGACGACTTCCTCAACTGAGGACGATAACGACGATATCGACGACGACGGTGCTGAGTACACCCACGGTGATGATGATGCTGATGATCATGATTGTGGTGATGATGATGGTGATTGTGGTGATGATAGTGATGATGATGATCATCATCATAATAATGGTGGTGATGATAAATGTGAAGATGATGATTGTGATGGTGGTGATGATGATGGTGATGATGATGATGATGGTGATGGTAATGATGGTGATAATGTGATGGTGATGATGGTGGTGGTGATGGTAATGGTGATGGTGATGGTGATGGTGATTGTGATGATGATGATGATGGTGGTGGTGGTGATGGTGATGACGATGATGATGATGATGATGATGATGGTGATGATGATGACGACGAGGAGGAGGAGGAGGGCTGATCTCCGTTAAGTGTTGACGTGGAAAGCGAGCAGACACAATTACACCTGAAGACATTGTCGGTCAAGCGGGTGACTGATCGCATTCACCAGCCGCACACTAACATGAAGATTATCCCCTTGTAATGAATCAGCGGCACGATGTGAGAGAAAAAAAAAGAGACAGACAGACAGACAGACACAGACAGACACAGACACAGACAGACAGAGACACGGAGACAGACAGGGACAGAGACAGACAAGGGCAGAGACAGAAAGAGAAAGAGGCAGACAAACAGACAGAGACAGACAGATAGACGAACAGACAGACAGACAGACAGACGTATGAATAGACAGAGACACAGAGACAGACAGAAACAGAAGGAGACAGAGACAGACAGACAGACAGATAGACGGATGGACAGACAGACAGAGAGACAGACAAACGGACAGACAGACAGAGACAGACAGACGGGCAGACATAAAGATACAGACAGAGATACAGAGAGACACAGAGAGAGAGAGACAGAGACAGATCATACAACATTCGTATTCTTTGCCGTATCAAAATCGTTCACGTGTCAATGATCGCTCCCCGGGGGGTATGCCTATTTCAGGAATGCTTGCCGCTGAGAGATCGGTTCAACTCAGTTCACTTCAGTTCCGTTCAGTTCAGTTCAATCAGTTGCTCAAGAACGCCACTGCGTTCGGACATATCCATATACGCTGCCAAGCAGATGCCTGACCAGCAGCGTAACCCAAGCCGCACTTGGACAGGCCTTGCGAATGAAACAGACTCAAACACATTTGAGGCCATGGCCCAATATAAAAGAGGGGCGGTAACCAGATTTGTAAAAGTGGTCGTGACTGTCAGTCAAATGAAACGGTTTCGACAACTAATCTTCAACAACTCTCAAAAACCATTTCTGTTTCTCTTCAGTAAGCGCTCCGTATAAATGCATTGGCAGGGAAATGAAATGAAATGAAATGACTTGCAAATTCAAATGAGAGAGAGAGAGGGTTAGAAGAAAATGATGTACAGGTATTCGTCATTCATGAATACAGTTGCATAATAATGTCCGGAATGCACATTCTATCATCACTTCGATAAAAAAAAAAAAAGCATGAGAAATGGGAGAGGGGTGGGTGGGATATGGGTCTGACTCTGTGTGTGTGTGTGTGTGTGTGTGTGTGTGTGTGTGTGTGTGTGTGTGTGTGTGTGTGTGTGTGTGTGTGTGTGTATTCAAAATTAGCAGTTTTATCCACAAGGAAAATGAATTTTGTCTTGTTTGTTTCAAAGAACGCCGAGAAGCTTTTTAAAAAAACTTTTTATTATAAGTTGTATTTTTTAAAAACAGTTTTCTTGAAAATCGGGTTTCTGCGGATCCTTTGAAACAGTAAAACGACCCCCCACCCCACCCCCTCCGCGCCGCTCCCCCTCATCCTCCCCCTCCAAAGGTTCCTTGCCACCATCCTTCCATCCCGTCGTTCGTCCACCCTGATGCTTCACGTGTTCCTTCACTCTCTCCCACCTCCCTCCGCCCACACACCCATTACAGTTACTACCCTAACCCTGATTATCCGCACGCCTGTCAGTTTCCTTGTAAAGATTCCGGGAGAATGTCTATGTTCCCCATATCTATATTTCCCCCAGTTCTATATTCCAGTAGGTTTAAGTTCCCTCAGGTCTTTACCTGTATCATCATACAAATTTGGGCAGTGGTCAGTAGTGGCCGGTCATCAAAGCATATGAAAAAGTACAAATATTGCGTAAGAAAGAACGCATAGAAAGACGATAACATAACGCAAGCTGCATACTTTTGACTGGTAGCAAGAACTGGTCAATGTATCGTCAAACCAAATAAAGACGTCTTCATTTTGCACAAACATGCCAAAATGCGCACATTCTGTAAACTTTTGTATGGTGTCAATTGTGGTTAGTGATGGTCAGCAATGATTGGTAGTAGTAAATAGTGGCAAAGTGTCAAATTCTGCCAAGAAGTCCCAATTCGAAGTAACTGTCACGAAATGATACACTCTGAACAGTCAGTGGTTAGTTGTGGTCTACAGTGGTTAGTTAACAGTAAAAACCTGCCAAAGCGTCATAATAAAACACAAACGTGGAGAAAAAATCATAAAACCGCAATTTGACCACTTTTGCGAGGTGGTCAGCGTGGCCAGTAATGGTCAACAATGATCAGCAGAATGTAATGGTCAGCTAATTGTCAAATTCTGCCATGAATTGTATAAACATCACAAAGTAGTGCAATTTGAACACAAAAGTCAGTAGTTGTCAGCAGTGGTCAGACAGTGGTCATAAAAACTCACCAAGACATCACAATGCAAAAACGTGACAAATAACGCAATCTGAACACTTTGGGGTTGTGGTCAGCAGTGGTCAACAGTGGCCATAGACATGTGGGAACATTGACCGGAAGGACCATTGACTTGGTGAAGCAAAGAGCTACAAAATGTAAATTTTGGGGAATATAGAACTGGGAGAACATAGAGATGACCTAAAGGTTTTCCTCCTCACTGTTTCCGATATATTATGTTTATTTACTTATCTATTTATTATTTCATTCATTCCATTCCACCATGCATCACTAGAAAGGAGCTTCAATGCAGGCTATTACAGTAAGGCCACCCCGCCTTTTATTTGTATCTGCAAGTTTGCGGTGGACGGGAGTGAGGATGGGTCAATAAAGGTTAGCCCAGAGCAACAAAAATGCGGCGAACTTGATGCTTTGGAAAACCCGTTTGAAATCACGACTCAAACGCCATTATGTTCTTTGCATTGCGCACATGAATCTGTTCAGGTTTATATCTGGTATATCAACATCAAACATGAAAGATCAAGTTGCATGTCGGTCTTCAGAGGTTCATGTTACTTTTTGTGCTATATTTGATTGCCTTAGATATTTTGTTTCATGATGAAAAGATTAAATGCGGGTTTGTCTGAATGAAATGGCCATGCAGTGAACAGACAAAAGGCCAGAGAGAAGAAGAAGAAGAAGAAGTTTCAGTTTCAGTTTCACTTTCTCAAGGAGGCGTCACTGCGTTCGGACAAATCCATACACGCTACACCACATCTGTTGAGCAGATGCCTGACCAGCAGCATAACCCAACGCGCTTAGTCAGGCCTTGGGTGCATGCTTACATATTTGTGTACCTATGAAAGTGGATTTCATTTTACGTAATTTCGCCAGAGGACAACACTCTCGTTGTCATGGGTTCTTTTTCAGTGCGCCAAGTGCGTGCTGCACACGGGACCTCGGTTTATCGTCTCATCCGAAAGACTAGACGCTCAGTTTGATTTTCCAGTCAAACTTAGGAGAAAGGGCGAGAGCGGGATTCGAACCCACACCCTCACGGACTCTCTGTATTGGCAGCTGAGGATCTTAACCATTCTGCCGCCTTCCTCCTAGAAGAAGAAGAAGAAGAAGAAGAAGAAGAAGAAGTCACTTTGCAGGCAGCTGCTGCAGTGTTCAGTCCATGCTGGTATCATAACTCATCCTGTCGTGTTCTGTGTTCTCCTCAGCATCCCTTAATTACTCAGTCAGCAAAACGTATTGTTAAACAGCATTTTACTGACATTGTATACCGGTCTCTCCACATGACTTTCCTGCACTGAATTGTGTGTGTGTGTGTGTGTGTGTGTGTGTTTGTCTTTTGTTTTTTTTTGGTTCCTTTTATGAATTTTATGTTTAATTTCCCAAAACTACCACTAGTAAGAATATCTATGCTCGGATGCTAAAGAAGTGTTTATTTTACGTGAAAAATGAGAATATGTTTGCTGACGAAATATGTGTAAAAAAAACAAAACAAAAAAAACAACAACAAAAAACCACCAAACAAACAAACAAAACACACAGACACACACAAGTTAGGAAAGATGTTTATGCAGAACGTGCAAAGTGGAACATTGCAAACGATATTTCTGCTGAATGGACACACACACACACACACACACACACACACACACACACACACACACACACACACACACACAGAGGAGGGAGGGAGAGATGGGGAGAGGGAGAGAGAGGGAGAGATTATGATAATAGTGTGGTTGTCAGTAAAGCGACTTGTCAGTAAAGCAAACTTGAAGGAACGTACAAGTGTCTTGCACGTAAAAACCCACTCGCCTATACATACGAGTGAACGAGGGAATCGCTGCCGACGAACGACGACGACGAAGAAGAAGAACAAGAAGAAAAAGACATACCTGGCCACGTCCCAGGCACACCACTGGGTGGAACAACTCAGATGGTACATATGCAGTGACATGAGAACAACAAGATGAAACCTTGTGTGAGACTGGGGTTCCCAGACCAGTTTTGTTTCAATGCCATGGTACAAACCAACGTCTAGATGAGGTCCTTGGCAAGATCCTGCCCCAAAAAACGTTCATACAAGTGTGAACCAAAAGCAAGAGTTTCTCAATGTTAAACAGAGGGGGAAAACTAAAAGGTGACCTGGTAGTTTAGACGAAGACAGCTCTCAGATCACTCCAACTCTTTCCAGTTTCCCACGGTGTCGCCTCTCGCTATGGTGATAACTCAGTGGTCACTATGATACAATGATATCGTATTGAGCAAGATGACAAAAACGATTAATTAATTAAGAAGGGCTTCATAACTCCCGATACTACGTCACTCTCCCAGTAGATCCCGCTACCTCGGAGTGTTGGCCCAGTGGTAAAGCATCTGCTTATGAAGTGAGCGCACTGGTTCGGATCCCACAGTCGCCGATTTTTTCTCCTCTCCACTAGACTTCGGTGGTCTGGACGCTAGTAAAGCTAATGAGACGATAAACCGAGGTCATGTGTGCAGCATGCATTTAGCGCACGCACGTAAAAGAACCCATGGCAACAAAATGGTTGTCCCTGGCAAAATTATGTAGAAAAATCTACTTCGACTGGGAAACAAATAGCATTGCAGGAGAAAAAAGGGGGTGGTGGCGCTCTCATTGTAGCGACGTGCTCTCCCTGGGGAGAGCAGACCGAATTTCACATAGACAAATCTGTTGTGACAAATGAGTAATCTAATCCAATACAATACAATGCAATACCTCTATAGTTAAGACAGTTAAGGGCTGGAGTAAAAGGTGGTCAGACAAGGGGCAAATGGGTGGAAATGCAATAGAATATCATACATCAACAACATAGATAACTAATCACTTTCGAGTTTTGCAAGCTGCTTAAAGATCCCACAAAGAGAGCCCCTTCCCCAAATAAGACAATTGCTTTCGGGTTATGGATCACCCGTACCACCCACATCCATGTCCAAATCTGTTCAGCTAAACATTTCGCATCCTCTACCACACATTTACCATACCAAATTTCAGAGCCAAAAGAAAGAATTTTCACGAGAAAGATCAAATTGATCAATGAGACCCTGTTCCCTTAACCAGGGAACACGTCTTGCTACCGCTGACGTCATGTCTTTGTGTCCCAGTTTTGAGTAACAACGTGCTGCACTGACAAACTATGACAAAGAAGTTCTCTGGTCCACACAATGTTAGTGTTACCCCTGCATCTCAGAAGTATCCTCTTGTATTTGTTCCTCTCTCTCTCTCTCTCTCTCTCTCTCTCTCTCTCTCCTGTCTTCTGTCTGTCTGTCTGTCTCTCTCTCTTTCACTGTCTCTCTCTCTCTCTCCCTCTTCTCCCGCTCTCTCCCAGTCTGTCTCTCTGTCTCTATGTTTATGTCTCTCTCTCTTCCTGTCTCTTTCTGTATGTCTCTCTCTCCCCTCTCTGTCTCCCTCTCTCTCTACTCTCCCTCTTCTCCCTTTCTCTCCTTGTCTCCGTTTCTCTCTCTCTCTCTCTGTGTATGTCTCTCTCCTCTTCTTCGAGTCTCTCCCTGTCTGTCTGTCTGTCTCTCTTCCTTTTCGCGCATAATCTATCATGTTTCTTATACAAAGCGTTCAAACTTAGAGAAATTGTAATCTCGAAGTATGTCATGAACTATTGTTTCTCATGTCAAGTGTTATTTTGTTGAGAGATGATTTTGTTCTTGAATGTTTTGTAATAGTATTAATTTTGTTCACTTGAGGGGCCATGGCATCATGAATAAACTATTCGCATTTGCATTCTCTTCCTCTTCTACCCCTCTCCCCTTGTCTGTCAGTCTCTCTCTGTGCTTCTCCCTCTGTGTCTCTCTCTCTCTCAATCTCTCCCTCTCTCGCTCTCCCGTTCGATGTTCCATATCATGCTGTTTGAGGAGCATTCCCTGAAGGATGGAAACCAATTCTGAGCCATGAATGGGCATTCAGCAGGAGACCGCTCCACCCATCTGAGTAATGGGTCTAGGGCCCACTGTATGAAGACAATGGTCGAGCAAGGACATGCATGTACAATACGTGTACGCAGACACACAGGCACACACACACACACACACACACACACACACACACACGCACGCACGCACGCACGCACACACACACAACACAACACAACACACACACACACACACACACACACACACACACACACACACACACACACACACATCGAGCGCAACAAAAAGAGGGGACAGTGTACTTGGCAGGTAACGTTGGCCGCCATGTACATGACTTGTTTTGGGAAATACCACGCCCCCGTTAGTTAGCCAGCATTCATCACCACCAGGTTATGTATGGACAAATTAACACAAAAACGTGGGAGTAAACTCATCAATATATGTATGAATAACAATCTGTACATCTTGAATGGAATAACACAAGGAGACTTAAACGGTAAATTAACATGTGTGACTTCGCAAGGCGGAAGCTTAGTGGATTACTTCATTTGTCAACAGACGTTACTGAAAAAATGTCATATCATTGAAAGTACTTTCGCTCAGCATGTTATCAGATCATTGTCCGTTAGAACTATGTATCCGCTTACCACCTAGGGCCACACCACAAAAAATAAGCACATGACTAAATACTAACGCGCACAAGTGCACCATCACTAAACATCCAAAAACGGAGAAAAAAAAATAAAAGAAAACAATTCATTCCACTGGAATGATGAATCGGCCTACAACTTTGAACAAGCACTCAATACAACCACAATAAAAGAACTCGTATCTAAATTAGAAAGAGACACAGATTCAGCAGACAAGACATCGCAAAATGTGACCAAAGAGAAGATCAGTAAGCTTGCTGGAGACCTTACAAACATGCTTCATTCAGCTGCTGAGCTATCACTTAAAATGAAAGGTAAAAGCAAAAGGAAGAACACGAGAAGAAAACACAAGAAATGACCAGCCGCCGTGGTTAGCGTCGCGGACTGACGGCTGGGAGGACGCGGGTTCGAATCCCAGCGGAGGTGGGTTTTTCGGCCCGTGGCCGGCTCCTACCCAGAGTTGAGTGTGCTGTGGGCTTAAATGGGGAGACTGGGACCACACAGTCGAGTGTCATCCACTTCAAGGATGCGTCTTTGGGTGTGTTGCTCTAATTACCTGACCAACACTGCAAGTGTCTGTATCTCTCGGGCCTGGTTAACGCCGGGATATCATTATGACTGGAAGCTAGATTACAACCTTGTCTCGCAGTCCCAAACCAAAATGGACCTCCATAGCAACATCGTCATCATCATCGTCATCATTCTCCTCCTTCATCGTCATCAATATAAACAAAATAGTCTCAAAGTCTGTGGCCTTTCATGCCCTGCTCTCATGGTGACCTCAGTTTCGATACCCCTCCACTTCTGTGCTTGGGATGAGTCAGCAAAAAAAAAAAAAAAAAAGAAAAAAAAGTTCAATAAAGAGTGCCACTCTCAAAGAAAAGAACTGAGATCACTCTTGATGCCCTAAACAGAAATCCGTTCAACCGAGGTCTCCAAGAAAAGTACTTTGTTCATAATAAAATTAATCATACAAGAAATTGATACAAAAAAACTTGCCGTGGCGCTATAAAAGGATAATGATGATGGTGATGATGATAGTGATGATGATGATGATGATGACATTTTGTTGCTGAAACACACACACACACTGACGCACACACATCACATATATGACACATAGATATCTAACACACACACACACACACACACACAGTACCAGTTTTTTCTCCAGTGTTGGTCCACTGCATGACGGCCACGACCATCTTCCCTGACGTCATAGTAGACAGAATTTTCATATCGCCCTTGACTGTATCTCTGACTTTTGGCAGTGTTCATGTCTGACGAACGTGGTAGACGATTCTGTGTAGCGTGCTGTCGGGATCTTCTCATCTGTCCAATGTAGGTGACGTTCTCTTCGTTGTTGCGATTGAAACTTCTGTTTGTCGTCTTGTATCCGTTGTAGAATCCAGCATTGTGGTTGTTGCTCCTGTCGTAGTTTCTTCTGCGGAATTCTCCCTCTCTTCGTTGTTGCTGGCGTGGTCTTTGGTGTGTGTATGTGTGTGTGTGTGTGTGTGTGTGTGACTATGTCATTTACCTTTAATAAGCTGTGTATTTTTATGTATAAATTTAAAGTTTGATTTCATTTATGTAGTTGAAAATTACATATTGTGTAATGTTTGTAACTGGAGTTAGATTGCAGAGAGAGAGAAAGTGGGTAAGAAATAGAAGGCACAAATATCAGTAGAGTTAAGGCGCGTGAACTTACATATGTACGTATATAGTGTGTGGGTGCGTGCGTTGCATACATGCATTCATACATTCATACTTAAGTATGCAAACAGAAAGACTCTCTCACATATACACACACGTAATCACTCACACACATTCACTCAGCAAGAGGGAGACAGAGACAGAGACAGAGACAGAGAGGGGTATGCATACATAGATACATACATACATACATACATGCATGCATACATGCATACATACATACATACGTGAACAGGAAAAAAAACGTGCATCAAAGTAGGAGGAAGACAATTTATCATGGCAAGATCAGTACAGAAGTGAACTCAGCCCAATAGTCCATTCTATGAAATATGTCATACCCCTCCAAAATTTCTATCGAAGGGCGACAACCCAGTGAACGAGGTCTACCGGAACTGTCGCCGGCGACAAGTTGGGAGCGTATCATACACGGTGACCCAGATAGGATTAACCCCTCTAGAGCTGTCTGACGACTGGTCAGGCATCTGTTTGGCAGATGTGGTGTAGCGTATATTGATTTGTCCGAACGCAGTGACGCCTCCTTGAGCTACTGAAACTGAAACTGACGAGTGTGCTCACCAGTGATGGGCTGTTGCCAGTTTTGAGGTAAGGCTGGGGTTACATGTCGGGAGGACCGCCACAATCTATTTCTGTTTGGATCTCTTCCTCCTGAGGGTGCGTTACATTTTGTTCAGCGATATCAGTCACACCACTTGAAGGCACTTGAAGAGACCTGCACTTCAGATTCATTCATGCCACACTAATCTCATTTACCATATCGTACGGACGACTGTCTTGGTCGTGGGTCCAAACCCTATCAGAGGTGAGGGGGTGGGGGTGGGGGGGTGAGGTTATGGTCAATGGCTGGTTTCTACCCAGAGCTGAGTGTGCTTTGGGCTCAAATGGGACGACTGGGACCACACAGTCGACATTAATCCACTCCACGTCTTTGGGAATGTTGCTCAACTACAAACTACCTGACCAACCCTGCAGGTGTCTGCATCCCCCTGCCTGGTTAACGCCGGGGTGGATCATGAGAGTTCTGTCTTGCCAAATGGTCCTGAACTTATTTGGACCCCCATAGCAGCATCTTCGCCACCACCCATCATTGTTCATAATTATCAAACTATAGAAAACAAAATTTCCCAAACTATGTGGCACCATAAAGAAACAAACAAAACAAACAAACAAACAAC